>NC_088401.1:88216812-88309312 GCF_034236695.1 Oncorhynchus nerka | reverse complement strand
TATAGTCTATAGAGTTTATTCTCTATACAGTACACTACTTTTTCCACGTAGAACTCATTTAGGGAACAACACTTGCTATATTGACCCAATAGGGGGCAACTTTGACATTCAGGGTTTTGGTCAAACATTTTGCAATATTTAAGGAATTGGGTGATATATATTATATATCAGTTATATATATATAGAAGTAGTAGTAAATAAAGGCCTTGTAGTTATTAATCTAACAGACAGGGGGCAATATGATCATATTGTTCCCACCTAATGATCTTTTTGCAGGCTCCACAGAGAGGGGTCCTTCCGCTGTCCTCGGGTGCCTGCTGAGCCGCCTGTAGGATAGAGGAGCGGTTCTGCATGGGCGTTGGCTGGGCCGGCTGCCTGTGCTGGGTCAGAACCGTACTGGTCTTGTCTGGGGCGTAACGGTCAGCGAAACCTGGGTCAGTCACCCACGGAGGGCGCACCTTTGGACCAGAGTTGACTGGAGACTTAGGGACTGGGGATCCCAATGAAATGAATCAATAAAACGGACAGGGAGACTCATACAGTAGATCATAAAGGAACCACGTTACAATACATTACTATGCTTATAGCTCACGTTACAATACATTACTATGCTTATAGCTCACGTTACAATACATTACTATGCTTATAGCTCACGTTACAATACATTACTATGCTTATAGCTCACGTTACAATACATTACTATGCTTATAGCTCACGTTACAATACATTACTATGCTTATAGCTCACGTTACAATACATTACTATGCTTATAGCTCACGTTACAATACATTACTATGCTTATAGCTCACGTTACAATACATTACTATGCTTATAGCTCACGTTACAATACATTACTATGCTTATAGCTCATTCTATAATGCATAATTGGGGCGGCAGGGTAGCCTAGTGGTTAGAGCGTTGGACTAGCAGCCGAAAGGTTGCAAGTTCAAACCCCCGAGCTGACAAGGTACAAATCTGTCGTTCTGCCCCTGAACAGGCAGTTAACCCACTGTTCCCCGGTAGGCCGTCATTTAAATTAAGAGTTTGTTAAATAAAAGGTAAAATAAAATATTTCAATGCTTATAGCATGTTATAATGCATCTAACTACTAAATAAAAGGCTTGGATTTTCTATGTTAAATTACCAACATCCCTGTCATTTGAACTCTGACCTGCAGTAACTCACCGTCAGGTTTGTCGGCTGCCTGGGTCTGGGCCTTAGCAGGTGACCGGGAGGCCTTGATGCTGGGAAGAAACACACACTTCCTTAGAAATAGGTGCTATAGGGTTACCATGGTGATTCAGCAGAGGTAGAGTGGCAGCAGTGTCTGACATCATGTTATGAGTTTAAAAAAAAACATTTAAAATCGAAGGAGCATAAATGGTAAACCATTGAGACGACTGCTCCTTCATTTCTCATCTCTCTGTGCCTATACCACTACTTACAGAAAGGAAAGGTATTAGAAGGTGGACTGGGAATTTGTTGTGATCAAGTCATATTCCTCCAAACAGCACATTGACCGAAGTCTGTAGAGCAGGGTTCAGCAACAGGCCACACGGTTTTGGTTTTTTGGCCCAACAAAAATAGTAGAAGTGGAGAGGAGAGGAGAAGAGTGGAGAGAAGTAGAGTGGAGAGGAGAGAAGTGGAGAGAAGTGGAAAGAAATATAAGAGGAGACTGAAATGTGAACTCTGATGTGCCTTAATAACTAACTTGTATGCCACCTGTAAATAAGAATAAAATGGTTAAAATTACGAGCCTAGTTGGTTTAGCCCCCGGGAAAAAAAGACAGGAACCTTTTCCTCTTGCCATGATTGGCTGAGATAAATGGATGGGCTGGGCATGCCGAGAGATGAGTTCAGATTGGTCGGCCATGTAACATGCTTCTGTCTAAAACACGAGCTGCTCAGTATGTGTAGATCCATCCTTGTTTGAAAGATATAACGTTAGTCATGGAGAACAGCATTGGCTCATTGCGTTCTAGTGACTCCTTGTGGCGGACCTGGCGCCTGCAGGCTGAAACGGTCGTCAGTTGAGCAGCGTTTCCTCTGACATCCATTTCTTTCACATGAACCATCAACTTGGACAAGTGTCTTGGTAAGAATCATTCAATAATTATAAAATATTTTTTATCTGGACACTATTTTTGACATTGCTAATGCGCAAGTAACCTTTTCACTGTTCCGTTTACACCTTCTGTATCCTGTGTACATGACAAATAAACTTGTTTACCAGAGTTTGTAATGTGAAGAACAACAGGACCTGCACCAAAGTCAGATTAGGATATAGGCCAAGGACTAAGTGTATTTTTACTTTGAGTTTTTCCTTATTGTAGGCTACTAGTTAGACATTTTAGTCTTGAAATCTTTGGTTGTTTACTAAAACTACTCACTGTGTTTAGCACATGGCCTGACATGTGATTCCTTAAAGAGATGGGTGGGGCTAAAGCTTCAGGGGGGTGTGAACGATGCTGAATGGGTGGGGCTAAAGCTTCAGAGGGTGTGAACGATGCTGAATGGGTGGGACTAAAGCTTCAGGGGGTGTGAACGATGCCGAGTGGGTGGGGCTAAAGCTTCAGGGGGTGTGAACGATGCCGAGTGGGTGGGGCTAAAGCTTCAGAGGGTGTGAACGATGCTGAATGGGTGGGACTAAAGCTTCAGGGGGTGTGAACGATGCTGAATGGGTGGGGCTAAAGCTTCAGGGGGTGTGAACGATGCTGAATGGGTGGGGCTAAAGCTTCAGAGGGTGTGAACGATGCTGAGTGGGTGGGGCTAAAGCTCCAGGGGGTGTGAACAATGCTGAATGGGTGTCGACAAAGAAGAGCTCTTCACCAGATACCAAAACATTCAAGGGCCATTTTCTCATATGTGGCGTTACAAGTTGATCAACTTTCAAAGCAGAATTACTTTCCCATTGTTCCTCAACTACAGTGTATGATAGACCATTTTGTACCTCCGAGTCTCTACTGTTATCCAGTGTAAAAAAAAAAACACTTTCAGAAACCAAATTGAGGCGGTTGGTCAAGTGTATAATTTAGGGAATCTGTTCAAAGTATTTTCCTTCCCACAAAAGAGACGTGATCATGTGTCAATGTAATCAAGGTATGGCATGATTGTATTTGAAAATAATAACCTGTTTTTGGGGCTTAGTTGTGGTCAATTTGCAGTGTACCAAATGATTATAATGATGGCGATTATGTTCCGTCCGTCCGTCCGTCTGTCCGTCCTCGGCCGAATCAAGTCGCCTACCCCTTCTTTAGAATTAACAGCATTTGTCTCAGTAACAGGTGTCTACAGACATCTCTGGATACAACTACCATCTCTAAATACTACAGTAAAAATGGCAGAGAGAACTCTAGATATATTACAAGAGGAATTAAAGACGTAACAGTATTTGTGATCAGATAGTAGAACAGGACGAAATATCTATTTAAAATCGTTCTGGTCGTTCTGGTCTACCCAAATGAGACAGGACGTCGTTACACCTGTTACGACCGTGGTGTGAACAGCGGGATAAGTTCTATATTACAGACAGCTTCATTATCCAAATCATCCGTGTTTGATGTACCGTGACAAGATGCAGACTTTTCTACAGCCAGTTATCAGAGTGATGCCTACTAATATATATATATATATACACACATACATCTTCCATCTGTTTGCCAAAGGTTCAATGAAAAAAAAAACACTGCACATTGACGCACAACGATAGTCTAGAATCACTGAGATGATCTACTGCTCCCTTCTATGAGGTGTGCTAACTCTAGTGTCAAAAACCACATGGAGACTATTACATATCAGTAGCTAATATTGCATGATGTACTATACAGTATAGTGAGTACTGCATGATACAGTACTATACAGTATAATGAGTACTGCGTGGTAGTACTATACAGTATAGTGAGTACTGCATGATAGTACTATACAGTATAGTGAGTACTGCATGGTAGAGTACTACACAGTATAGTGAGTACTGCATGATAGTACTGTACAGTATAGTGAGTACTTCATGATAGTACTGTACAGTATAGTGAGTACTGCACAGTATAGTGAGTACTGCATGGTATAGTACTATACAGTATAGTGAGTACTGCATGGTAGTACTATACAGTATAGTGAGTACTGCATGATAGTACAATACAGTATAGTGAGTACTGCATGATAGTACAATACAGTATAGTGAGTACTGCATGGTAGAGTACTGTACAGTATAGTGAGCATTGCATGGTATAGTATTGTACAGTATAGTGAGTATTGGATGGTAGAGTATAGTGAGTACTTCATGGTAAAGTATACTGGTAGAGTATCGCAGAGCGCAGTATAGTATTGCGTAGTATAGTATTACATGGCAATAGAGTATTGCATGGTAGTATAGTATTGCAGAGGTACAGTATAGTGGTGTAGAGTACAGTATAGTGGAGTAGAGTAGAGTAGAGTATAGTGGAGTACAGTATAGTGGTGTAGAGTACAGTATAGTGGTGTAGAGTACAGTATAGTGGAGTAGAGTAGAGTAGAGTAGAGTATAGTGGAGTAGAGTATAGTGGAGTAGAGTATAGTGGAGAAGAGTAGAGTATAGTGGAGAAGAGTAGAGTAGAGTATAGTGGAGTGGAGTAGAGTATAGTGGAGTAGAGTATAGTGGAGTAGAGTAGAGTATAGTGGAGTAGAGTGTAGTGGAGTAGAGTATAGTGGAGTAGAGTAGAGTGGAGTATAGTGGAGTAGAGTAGAGTAGAGTAGAGTGGAGTGGAGTAGAGTGGAGTAGAGTATAGTGGAGTAGAGTATAGTGGAGTAGAATGTAGTAGAGTATAGTGGTGAAGAGTAGAGTATAGTGGAGTAGAGTAGAGTATAGTGGAGTAGAGTATAGTGGAGTAGAGTATAGTGGAGTAGAGTATAGTGGAGTAGAATACTGCATGATAGTACAATACAGTATAGTGAGTACTGCATGATAGTACTATACAGTATAGTGAGTACTGCATGGTAGAGTACTGTACAGTATAGTGAGCATTGCATGGTATAGTATTGTACAGTATAGTGAGTATTGGATGGTAGAGTATAGTGAGTACTTCATGGTAAAGTATACTGGTAGAGTATCGCAGAGCGCAGTATAGTATTGCGTAGTATAGTATTACATGGCAATAGAGTATTGCATGGTAGTATAGTATTGCAGAGTACAGTATAGTGGTGTAGAGTACAGTATAGTGGAGTAGAGTAGAGTAGAGTAGAGTAGAGGAGAGTGGAGTGGAGTGGAGTGGAGTGGAGTAGAGTGGAGTAGAGTGGAGTAGAGTGGAGTAGAGTGGAGTAGAGTGGAGTGGAGTAGAGTATAGTGGAGAAGAGTAGAGTATGGTGGAGAAGAGTAGAGTATAGTGGAGAAGAGTAGAGTAGAGTATAGTGGAGTAGAGTATAGTGGAGTAGAGTATAGTGGAGTAGAGTATAGTGGAGTAGAGTATAGTGGAGTAGAGTGTAGTGGAGTAGAGTGTAGTGGAGTAGAGTGTAGTGGAGTAGAGTATAGTGGAGTAGAGTATAGTGGAGTAGAGTATAGTGGAGTAGAGTATAGTGGAGTAGAGTATAGTGGAGTAGAGTATAGTGGAGTAGAGTATAGTGGAGTAGAGTATAGTGGAGTAGAGTATAGTGGAGTAGAGTATAGTGGAGTAGAGTATAGTGGAGTAGAGTGCAGTAAAGAAGGAAGCAGAGAAAGATAAATGACAAGTAGGAGGTGTTTTCAGAAGTTTTATGAGGACATCAGTACAATATATATTTATCGTTCTTATCAAGAGGGAGGAGTCTAAAGAACAAAGGGAGAGTTCAGAAAACAAAGAGAAAAGAAGCAGAACTCAAGAGCAGAACTCAAGAGCAGAACTCAAGAGCAGAACTCAAGAGCTAAGAACGAGTTTACAGATCAACAGGAGATGAACTAGAACTACAGAATCAGAATAAAGAATAGAACAGGAAGAACAGCGCTGTTCCAACAGCTGTCCCCCCCCCCTCCCTGTTTAGATAACTGAGTAACCCAGTTTAATAGGAAGAACAGCGCTGTTCCAACAGCTGTCCCCCCCCCCCCCTCCCTGTTTAGATAACTCTGAGTAACCCAGTTTAATAGGAAGAACAGCGCTGTTCCAACAGCTGTCCCCCCTCCCTGTTTAGATAACTCTGAGTAACCCAGTTTAATAGGAAGAACAGCGCTGTTCCAACAGCTGCCCCCCCCTCCCTGTTTAGATAACTCTGAGTAACACTGTTTAAAAGGAGGAACAGAACAACAAAGCAGACTGGGGTCCGATACATTCGTCAAATACTGTAGAAGTCTTGAGGTGGACTTGATTTGGATTGTTCCGGGACAATGGGACCAATAGAACAGTCCCGAAGTGCAAATCCCCCCACCCACCCGTACCTCAGGATTTTGATCAATCCATCAATCGTATTTGACGTATGTGCCCCAGGTCTGTTACACACAAGGTGATCCACAAGATGTTATCAACACGAACTCCTAGAACAAGGGAATCTGACAGTCAGACAGGCTCAGTATGCAATGGTTCCACGTATGGCTTAGTGATCATAGATTCCTCTATTTTATATATATCTTTTTAACTTGTTTTTTCTTCCTCCTCTGTATGTCTGGGGTGTGTGTGTTGTGTGTGGGTGTGTGTGTGTGTGTGTGTGTGTTGTCGTCTGGGGTGTGTGTGTTGTCGTCTGGGGTGTGTGTGTGTGTGTGTGTTGTCGTCTGGATAATCGGACTATTGTCGTTTTAATCGTTGTCGTCGTCGTGATGGCTATCGATTGCTAGGGCTCAGGCCCGGCCCTGCACGTTGCCATGGTGATGCTCAGGACTTGATGTTGAGGGCGCGTGCGGACCTCTCGTGGTGCCAGTCCCTCAGACGGGCGTAACGGGGGCTCTGAATCTCTGTAAGGAACTTTTCCCTAACCACCCCGAGAGAGAAGAGAAGAAGAGAGAGACAGGAAATGAAGAAAGACAGAGACAATTCACCAAGCAGTGGGAAAACTACATCACAACTCATTTACATTTAAGTCATTTAGCAGACGCTCTTATCCAGAGCGACTTACAAATTGGTGCATTCACCTTATGAGTACAATACAGGGACAGAAAATCTACTAAAGTGGTCCTGAAACAACACCTGTATAACTCACACACACACACACCAAACCACCTGTATAACTCACACACACCAAACCACCTGTATAACTCACACACACACCAAACCACCTGTATAACTCACACACACACACACACACACACCAAACCACCTGTATAACTCACACACACACACACACACACACCAAACCACCTGTATAACTCACACACACCAAACCACCTGTATAACTCACACACACACCAAACCACCTGTATAACTCACACACACACACACACACACCAAACCACCTGTATAACTCACACACACACACACACACCAAACCACCTGTATAACTCACACACACACACACACCAAACCACCTGTATAACTCACACACACACCAAACCACCTGTATAACTCACACACACACACACACACACCAAACCACCTGTATAACTCACACACACACCAAACCACCTGTATAACTCACACACACACACCAAACCACCTGTATAACTCACAAACACACCAAACCACCTGTATAACTCACAAACACACCAAACCACCTGTATAACTCACAAACACACCAAACCACCTGTATAACTCACACACACACACCACCTGTATAACTCACAAACACACCAAACCACATGTTGAAGCTTAAATATGCCTGTAACACAGACTATACCAGAGTCAGCTGTAGACATCACACACAGGCATAGTTATATATATTATATAGCTTTATAAACACACAGGATTTATAAACACACAGGCTGTTTACCTGGCCCTCTTCATTGTCTCATCGTCTGGGTCCTGCACTGAGAGAGCCAAGGGGAAACACAGTATCAGAACGCCCAAACGAATCACAAAGCGCAAACGAAATCACAACGCCCAAAGGACATTGTCCACATCACTCACTCTCCCCCTCTCGACCACTGACAACCCCGACCTCGCTCCCCCCCCCGACCTCGCTCCCCCCCCCCCCGACCTCGCTCCCTCACCCGTTCCGACCTCGCTCCCTCGCTCCCTCGCTGCTCCCTCGCTCCCTCCCTCACCCGCTGCTCCCCTCGCTCCCTCCCTCACCCGCTGCTCCGACCTCGCTCCCTCCCTCACCCGCTGCTCCGACCTCGCTCCCTCCCTCACCCGCTCCGACCTCGCTCCCTCCCTCACCCGCTCCGACCTCGCTCCCTCCCTCACCCGCTCCGACCTCGCTCCCTCCCTCACCCGCTCCGACCTCGCTCCCTCCCTCACCCGCTCCGACCTCGCTCCCTCCCTCACCCGCTCCGACCTCGCTCCCCCTCCCTCACCCGCTCCGACCTCGCTCCCTCCCTCACCCGCTCCGACCTCGCTCCCTCCCTCCCTCACCCGCTCCGACCTCGCTCCCTCCCTCACCCGCTCCGACCTCGCTCCCTCCCTCCCTCACCCGCTCCGACCTCGCTCCCTCCCTCCCTCACCCGCTCCGACCTCGCTCCCTCCCTCCCTCACCCGCTCCGACCTCGCTCCCTCCCTCCCTCACCCGCTCCGACCTCGCTCCCTCCCTCCCTCACCCGCTCCGACCTCGCTCCCTCCCTCACCCGCTCCGACCTCGCTCCCTCCCTCACCCGCTCCGACCTCGCTCCCTCCCTCACCCGCTCCGACCTCGCTCCCTCCCTCACCCGCTCCGACCTCGCTCGCTCCCTCACCCGCTCCGACCTCGCTCGCTCCCTCACCCGCTCCGACCTCGCTCGCTCCCTCACCCGCTCCGACCTCGCTCCCTCACCCGCTCCGACCTCGCTCCCTCACCCGCTCCGACCTCGCTCCCTCACCCGCTCCGACCTCGCTCCCTCCGACTTACTGTAGTCGGTGCCTGTGAGCTGGGCCAGCATGCGGAAGGAGCGGGACTGGGTAGTGCCTGTGCGGGGCTGCCAATCCTGAGTGTCCTCGATCAGCCTCTTCTTGCTGCGGTCGTTGGGGATGAACATGGGGATGCCATCCACCCGCAGACCGTGCCTAGTACACACCCCAACGTCACCACAACGTTAATATAACGTTAAACGGACCATGCACAGTACACGCACAACGTTCCAACAACGTTAACATAACAAACCGTGCCTAGTACACACCCCAACTTCACCACAACGTTAAACGGACCATGCACAGTACACGCTCAACGTTCCCACAACGTTCCAACAACGTTAACATAACAAACCGTGCCTAGTACACACCACAACGAAACCACAATGTTCATTTGAACTTTAAAAACAGACCATGCACAGTAGACACGCAAGTTTCCCACAACGTTCCAACAACGTTAACATAACAAACCGTGTCTACACACAGACATGACGTTATCACGTGGTTGAAACCACCATGACGTGTACCCAGCGACGTGTATCCCTGGTCAAAAGTAGTGCACTACATATGGGATAGGGTGCCATTTTGGATGCATCCCATGTCATATTCAACAGACATAAAATACCAGTCAAAAGTTGTGGACACACTTACTCAAGAGGTTCTCTTTATTTAAAATAAAACTATTTTCTACATATGGAATCATGCAGCAACCCCCCCCCCCCCCAAAAAAGTGTTTAAGATTCTTCAAAGTAGCCACCCTTTGCCTTGATGAATACTTTGCACACTCTTGGCATTCTCTCAACCAGCTTCACCTGGAATGCTTTTCCAACAGTCTTGAAGGAGTTCCCACGTATGCTGAGCACTTGTTAGCCATTTTTCCTTCACTCTGCTGTCCAACTCATCCCAAACCATCTCAAATTGGGTTGAGGTCAGGTGACTGTGGAGGACAGGTCATCTGATGCAGCACTCGATCACTCTCCTTCTTGGTCAAATAGCCCTTACACAGCCTGAAGATGTGTTTGGTCATTGTCCTGTTGAAAAACACATGATTGTCCCACTTAGCGCAAACCAGATGGGATGGCGTATCGCTGCAGAATGCTGTGGCAGCCATTAAGTGTTCCTTGAATTATAAATAAATCACTGACAGTGTCACCAGCAAAGCAGCCCCACACCGCCTCCTCCATGCTTCACGGTGGGAACCATCACGCCGCCTCCTCCATGCTTCACGGTGGGAACCATCACACCGCCTCCTCCATGCTTCACGGTGGGAACCATCATACCTTTGCAGTATTTTGACCATGAAGGCCTGATTCACCCAGTCTCCTCTGAACATTTGATTTGGGCTGCAATTTCTGAGGCTGGTAACTCTAAGGAACTTTTCCTCTGCAGCAGAGGTAACTCTGAGTCTTCCTTTCCTGTGGCGGTCCTCATGAGAACCAGTTTCATCATAGCGCTTGATGGTTTTTGCAGCTGCACTTGAAGAAACTTTCAAAGTTCTTGAAATTTACTTACTTAAAGTAATGACGGACTGTCATTTCTCTTTGTTTATTTGAGCTGTTCTTGCCATAATATGGACTTGCTCTTAAACCAAATAGGTATATCTTCTGTATACCAACACTACCTTGCCACAACACAACTGATTGGCTCAAACGCATTAAGGAAAGAAATTACACAAATTAACTTTTAACAAGGCACACCTGTTAATTGAAATGCATTCTAGGTGACTACCTCATGGAGCTGGCTGAGAGAATGCCAAGAGTGTGCAAAGGTGTCATCAAGGCAAAGGGTGTCTACTTTGAAGGATCTCAAATATAAAACACATTTGGATTATTTTACACTTTTTTGGTTACTACATGATTCCATATGTGTTATTTCATAGTTGATGTCTTCACTATGATTCTACAATGCAGAAAATTGTAAAAATTAATTAAAACCCTTGAGAAGGTGTCCAAACTTTTGACTGGTACTGTATGTCCTCCAATATGTCCCCCGTGTCAATATGTCCCCCGTGTCAATATGTCCCCCGTGTCAATATGTCCCCCGTGTCAATATGTCCCCCGTGTCAATATGTCCCCCGTGTCAATATGTCCCCCGTGTCAATATGTCCCCTCTGACACCGTGTCAATATGTCCCCTCTGACACCGTGTCAATATGTCCCCTCTGACACCGTGTCAATATGTCCCCTCTGACACCGTGTCAATATGTCCCCTCTGACACCGTGTCAATATGTCCCCTCTGACACCGTGTCAATATGTCCCCTCTGACACCGTGTCAATATGTCCCCTCTGACACCGTGTCAATATGTCCCCTCTGACACCGTGTCAATATGTCCCCTCTGACACCGTGTCAATATGTCCCCTCTGACATGGCTGTCTAGTGACCAGCGGTCAAACAGGCTGGACCATAATGCATCTGTCTCTTACTTCTCGTGTTGGTAATTCTGGTGGTCATACAAAGGCTGATCCTCTCTGTAGGCGGGAGAGGAAGAGGGAGGGAGGAAGAGGGAGGGAGGAAGGAAGAAAAGGGGCGAATGGTAGGAGGAAGAGGGAGACGAAGAGAAGAGGGTGGACAGAAGACAGAATGGACAAGAAATTACACGAGAAAGAGAGAAATACTGTTAGATGAAGAATGATCAATGATTAGTCAATGATTAATAAACGTATGTTACTGTTACTACTGGTAAGAGAAAGACCTTCACTAATCATTACTAACCACTAGCTCAGATACTGACAGGAAAACTAACATTTAACATTCAAGTAAAAAGGAAGTAAAAAGAGTTTACTGACTTCTCATCCATCTGCGGAGTGAAAGAAGAGAAGAAGAGAGATGGGGGGGGGGTCAGTTTGGAAAAACAAGACGACAGTTTGGAAGAACAAAAACAACAATAGTTGCAGAGAACAGTCAACAGCGAGGAGACCGAGATGCAGAGTATCATGCAGTGGGGTGAAAACAGGGTTTCATTGTTGACGGGTTCTGTCAGAGAGACACACACAGGGTTTCATTGTTGACGGGTTCTGTCAGAGAGACACACACAGGGTTTCATTGTTGACGGGTTCTGTCAGAGAGACACACACAGGATTTCATTGTTGACGGGTTCTGTCAGAGAGACACACACAGGGTTTCATTGTTGACGGGCTCTGTCAGAGAGACACACACAGGGTTTCATTGTTGACGGGCTCTGTCAGAGAGACGCACACAGGGTTTCATTGTTGACGGGTTCTGTCAGAGAGACGCACACAGGGTTTCATTGTTGACGGGTTCTGTCAGAGAGACGCACACAGGGTTTCATTGTTGACGGGTTCTGTCAGAGAGACGCACACAGGGTTTCATTGTTGACGGGTTCTGTCAGAGAGACGCACACAGGGTTTCATTGTTGACGGGTTCTGTCAGAGAGACACACACAGGGTTTCATTGTTGACGGGTTCTGTCAGAGAGACACACAGGGTTTCATTGTTGACGGGTTCTGTCAGAGAGACACACAGGGTTTCATTGTTGACGGGTTCTGTCAGAGAGACACACACAGGGTTTCATTGTTGACGGGTTCTGTCAGAGAGACACACACAGGGTTTCATTGTTGACGGGTTCTGTCAGAGAGACACAGCACGGGGCGTTCTGACGACGCAGACTCAGTGACTGTCACGCAAAACTCGCAGGCAGGCTGTGTGACAGTCATCCAGAGTCCTCACCTTCCTCTCACTGATCTACAACAGGCAGGCTGTGTGACAGTCATCCAGAGTCCTCATCTTCCTCTCACTGATCTACAACAGGCAGGCTGTGTGACAGTCATCCAGAGTCCTCATCTTCCTCTCACTGATCTACAACAGGCAGGCTGTGTGACAGTCATCCAGAGTCCTCATCTTCCTCTCACTGATCTACAACAGGCAGGCTGTGTGACAGTCATCCAGAGTCCTCATCTTCCTCTCACTGATCTACAACAGGCAGGCTGTGTGACAGTCATCCAGAGTCCTCATCTTCCTCTCACTGATCTACAACAGGCAGGCTGTGTGACAGTCATCCAGAGTCCTCATCTTCCTCTCACTGATCTACAACAGGCAGGCTGTGTGACAGTCATCCAGAGTCCTCATCTTCCTCTCACTGATCTACAACAGGCAGGCTGTGTGACAGTCATCCAGAGTCCTCATCTTCCTCTCACTGATCTACAACAGGCAGGCTGTGTGACAGTCATCCGGAGTCCTCATCTTCCTCTCACTGATCTACAACAGGCAGGCTGTGTGACAGTCATCCGGAGTCCTCATCTTCCTCTCACTGATCTACAACAGGCAGGCTGTGTGACAGTCATCCAGAGTCCTCATCTTCCTCTCACTGATCTACAACAGGCAGGCTGTGTGACAGTCATCCGGAGTCCTCATCTTCCTCTCACTGATCTACAACAGGCAGGCTGTGTGACAGTCATCCGGAGTCCTCATCTTCCTCTCACTGATCTACAACAGGCAGGCTGTGTGACAGTCATCCGGAGTCCTCATCTTCCTCTCACTGATCTACAACAGGCAGGCTGTGTGACAGTCATCCGGAGTCCTCATCTTCCTCTCACTGATCTACAACAGGCAGGCTGTGTGACAGTCATCCGGAGTCCTCATCTTCCTCTCACTGATCTACAACAGGCAGGCTGTGTGACAGTCATCCGGAGTCCTCATCTTCCTCTCACTGATCTACAACAGGCAGGCTGTGTGACAGTCATCCAGAGTCCTCATCTTCCTCTCACTGATCTACAACAGGCAGGCTGTGTGACAGTCATCCGGAGTCCTCATCTTCCTCTCACTGATCTACAACAGATCCGGGTTCAAGTTGATGGCTGTATTGACTGATTACCTCACTGCTAAAACTATTTATTTATTTCACCTTCGTTTAGTTAAAACAGGTAACTAAACAAAGGTGAGGTAATTGAAAACACTTTTCTTTTACAATAATTATCTGGCCCACGTATTTATTCCATCAAATGGTGTAAAATTACTATATTTACGCGCAGAACCGAACTTATTTACGACCAACCGAAAAGTCAAATACAGTGAGGAGTATTCAGATGTTCCACATTTTGTTATGTTACAGCCTTATTATACAAATAACTACAAATCCTCTACAGTCTACACAGAATACCCCATAAATGTTCACCAATGTATAAAAAATTTAAAAAAACACCTTATTTACATAAGTATTCAGACCCTTTGCTATGAGACTCGAAATTGAGCTCAGGTACTTCCTGTTTCCATTGATCGTCCTTGAGATGTTTCTACAACTTGATTGGAGTCCAACCTGTGGTAAATTCAATTGATTGGACATGATTTGGAAAGGCACACACACCTGTTTATATAAGGTCCCACAGTTGAGAGTGCATGTCAGAGCAAAAAAACAACAACTATGAGGTTGAAGGAAATTGTCCGTAGAGCTCCAAAAACAGATTTGTGGCGAGGCACAGAAGGGTACCACAACATTTCTGCAGCATTGAAGGTCCCAAAGAACCCAGTGGCCTCCATCATTCTTAAATGGAAGAAGTTTGGAACCACCAAGACTCTTCCTAGAGCCGGCCGCCCGGCTAAACTGAACAATCGGGCGAGAAGGGCCTTGGACAGGGAAGTGACCAAGGCACTTCTCTATAGAGTTCCTTTAAAAAGGCACATGACAGCCCCGCTTGGAGTTTGCCATCTCAGACAATGAGAAACAAGATTCTCTGGTCTGATGAAAGCAAGATTGAACTCGTTGGCTTGAATGCCAAGCGGCACGCCTGGAGCAAACCTGGCACCATCCCTACGGTGAAGCACTGTGGTGGCAGAATCATGCTGTAGGGATGTTTTTCAGCGTCAGAGACTGGGAGACTAGGCAGGATCGAAGGAAAGAGGAAGTACAGAGAGATCCTTGATGAAAACCTGCTCCAGAGCGCTCAGTACCTCAGAATGGGGTGAAGGTTCACCTTCCAACAGGACAATGACCCTAATCACACAGCCAAGACAACGCAGGAGTGGCTTCGGGACAAGTCTCTAAATTGTCCATGAGTGGCCCAGCCAGAGTCCGGACTTGAACCCGATCGAACATCTCTGGAGAGACCTGAAAATAGCTGTACAGCGACGCTCCCCATCCAACCTGACAGAGCTTGAGAGGATCTGCAGAGAAGAATGGGAGAAACTCCCCAAATACAGGTGTGCCAAGCTTTTAGCGTCATACCCAAGAAGACTTGAGGCTGTAATCACTGCTGTTTTAACAAAGGGTCTGAATAATGTGATATTTAATTTAATTTTTAATAAATTAGCAAACATTTCAAAAAATCTTTTTTTTGTGGTTACGGGGTATTATTGTGTGTTGATTGAGAAAAACATTTATCAATTTTCGAATTAGGCTATAACATAAAATGTAGAAAAAAGGTCAAGGGGTCTGAATACTTTCCGAAGGCACGGTACGTCCAGTGCGTACACACTCCAATAACGACACAGTAACGCTGTTGTGTCATTGGACGGATTCTGACGACGCAGACTCCGTGACTGTCACGCAAAACTCGCAGGCAGGCTGTGTGACAGTCATCCAGAGTCCTCATCTTCCTCTCACTGATCTACAACAGGCAGGCTGTGTGACAGTCATCCAGAGTCCTCATCTTCCTCTCACTGATCTACAACAGGCAGGCTGTGTGACAGTCATCCAGAGTCCTCATCTTCCTCTCACTGATCTACAACAGGCAGGCTGTGTGACAGTCATCCAGAGTCCTCACCTTCCTCTCACTGATCTACAACAGGCAGGCTGTGTGACAGTCATCCAGAGTCCTCATCTTCCTCTCACTGATCTACATCATGACAGGAACCTCTGTACAAATTCACCAGACCTGCTAGTATACAACATGCCTAGACATCGGACACATTCCCTGCTTTGTTCTGTATCACCCCCAGCCTTGCCAAACTAACTAGTACGCCCATAGACTAGATTACTACTGTTATAGTGGATAGACCTTCAATTCAACCTGTTCTTCTGAAGAATGAATACCTTCTAGTGAAAAGACCTTAAATTCAACCTGTTCTTCTGAAGAATGAATACCTTCCAGCAGGGTTGGAATATATTCCATGAATGTTGTTTGGGGGGGGGGGGGGGGGGGACGACGACATCGTTTGCATCCATTAACTAGCTTAGCGTTTGTTTCCTGACCAGCGCTGTCCCAGAGTCCGACCTCGTTCTGGAACGGCAGGGACACAAGACAAAACTTCACCAGTATCATAGTTTACATATCGGTGAGTCGCTGATACATATGAAATAGGTGTGATGGTGTAGTCAATGTGTAAAAACTACATTAAAACATTTCATAGTCAGGTTCTGATTGGTCAACAAGCTTATTTGATGCGTTTAAATAGTGTTATTTTGACGTCCATCTTTTTCCTTTACATACAAAAGACCTGAACAGCAGTCCATACAACCCTGCCCTCTAGCAAGTCACAGATTAGACCTGAACAGCAGTCCATACAACCCTGCCCTCTAGCAAGTCACAGATTAGACCTGAACAGCAGTCCATTACAACCCTGCCCTCTAGCAAGTCACAGATTAGACCTGAACAGCAGTCCATACAACCCTGCCCTCTAGCAAGTCACAGATTAGACCTGAACAGCAGTCCATACAACCCTGCCCTCTAGCAAGTCACAGATTAGACCTGAACAGCAGTCCATACAACCCTGCCCTCTAGCAAGTCACAGATTAGACCTGAACAGCAGTCCATACAACCCTGCCCTCTAGCAAGTCACAGATTAGACCTGAACAGCAGTCCATACAACCCTGCCCTCTAGCAAGTCACAGATTAGACCTGAACAGCAGTCCATACAACCCTGCCCTCTAGCAAGTCACAGATTAGACCTGAACAGCAGTCCATACAACCCTGCCCTCTAGCAAGTCACAGATTAGACCTGAACAGCAGTCCATTACAACCCTGCCCTCTAGCAAGTCACAGATTAGACCTGAACAGCAGTCCATTACAACCCTGCCCTCTAGCAAGTCACAGATTAGACCTGAACAGCAGTCCATTACAACCCTGCCCTCTAGCAAGTCACAGATTAGACCTGAACAGCAGTCCATTACAACCCTGCCCTCTAGCAAGTCACAGATTAGACCTGAACAGCAGTCCATTACAACCCTGCCCTCTAGCAAGTCACAGATTAGACCTGAACAGCAGTCCATTACAACCCTGCCCTCTAGCAAGTCACAGATTAGACCTGAACAGCAGTCCATTACAACCCTGCCCTCTAGCAAGTCACAGATTAGACCTGAACAGCAGTCCATTACAACCCTGCCCTCTAGCAAGTCACAGATTAGACCTGAACAGCAGTCCATACAACCCTGCCCTCTAGCAAGTCACAGATTAGACCTGAACAGCAGTCCATACAACCCTGCCCTCTAGCAAGTCACAGATTAGACCTGAACAGCAGTCCATACAACCCTGCCCTCTAGCAAGTCACAGATTAGACCTGAACAGCAGTCCATACAACCCTGCCCTCTAGCAAGTCACAGATTAGACCTGAACAGCAGTCCATACAACCCTGCCCTCTAGCAAGTCACAGATTAGACCTGAACAGCAGTCCATACAACCCTGCCCTCTAGCAAGTCACAGATTAGACCTGAACAGCAGTCCATACAACCCTGCCCTCTAGCAAGTCACAGATTAGACCTGAACAGCAGTCCATACAACCCTGCCCTCTAGCAAGTCACAGATTAGACCTGAACAGCAGTCCATTACAACCCTGCCCTCTAGCAAGTCACAGATTAGACCTGAACAGCAGTCCATACAACCCTGCCCTCTAGCAAGTCACAGATTAGACCTGAACAGCAGTCCATTACAACCCTGCCCTCTAGCAAGTCACAGATTAGACCTGAACAGCAGTCCATTACAACCCTGCCCTCTAGCAAGTCACAGATTAGACCTGAACAGCAGTCCATTACAACCCTGCCCTCTAGCAAGTCACAGATTAGACCTGAACAGGAACGACAGGCCTCAGTATGATTTAGTCTCTGTCATAAGAAAAGCAGCTGTGTGAAGGAGTGGCAGTTTAGAATCCGGCCGGCAAATAGTGTGGTGGGTTGTGGGAAACCTAATCCTCTAAAGTCGCTGGAGGAAGACCGATGAAGGAAAAAGACGACTAAACTAAGTCTTTAAAAAAAAAAAAAAAAACTCTTCACAACAACTTTGTATGACTTCATTTAAGAGATTCAAAATAGTCTCATGAAGAACACAGGTTGAATTTTAAGCTTTTTTTCCCACGAAAGAGTCAACTGTTTCTAGTGTTATAAACCCTCATTTCTCAGTATGACGTGCTTGCGACACCGAAAGCATGAGAAGATCTATACAGAATACAGACACGGTCTTAACTGTTGATAACGTGACGCGTCATGTAACCTATATTACATATGATATGTTTAACCTCTATCTCTCCATGAAGTGTTTTAGACAGTGAAAGCATGAGAAGAGCTATACAAGGCAGGCTTTCAGGTCCGTGTGACTTCTCCAAGCAAGGCTCGTTAGGTAACGCAGCACCACCACAGTAAAAAAAACATTCTGACAGCTCAGCAAATTCTAAACGAAAGGATCCTGAGCACAGCACAGCTAAATACAGCCGCAGACAACATCTAGACCTCACCAAAAAGACATTAACCCTTCCTATCCCATCCCCGACACGGTGACCAAAGGCCGTAGACTATGTACCAAGTATCAGGCATGGAATAAGGGTTGCAAGATCCTGGAAACTTTCCCAGAAATCCTGATCAGAGTATTCTGGATTTCCTACCTACTCCTTTCTGGAATATTCCCACCAACATCTGGAAGAAAAAAAACCCGTACAGTAACACTCGGGGCACGGACTCTACAAAGGTGTCGAAAGCGTTCCACGGGAATGTTGGCCTATGTTGACGCCAATGCTTCCCACAGTTGTGTCCAGTTGGCTGAATGTCCTTTGGGTGGTGGACCATTCTTGATACACACCGGGAAACTGTAGAGAGTTGCAGTTCTTGACACAAGCCGATACACCCAGCACCAACTACCATACCCGGTTCAAAGGCACTTCAAATATTCTGTTTTACCCATTCACCCTCTGAATGGCACACAATCCACGTCTCAATTGTCTCGAGGCTTAAAATCATTCTTTAAGCCGTCTCCTCCTCTTCATCTAGACAGGATGTAACAAGTAGCTTTCACCTGGTCTGTGTCATGGAAAGAGCAAGTGTCCTTAATGTTTTGTACTCTCAGCGTACAGGGAATATAGTGCCATTGAGGACACAGACTAAGTCATGTTATAGGTGACCAGTACACCTCTCACATGAAAACACACATGTGGATAACATGAAAACACACATGTGGATAACATGAAAACACACATGTGGATAACATGAAAACACACATGTGATTAACATGAAAACACACATGTGGGTAACATGAAAACACACATGTGATTAACATGAAAACACACATGTGGATAACATGAAAACACACATGTGGATAACATGAAAACACACATGTGGATAACATGAAAACACACATGTGGATAACATGAAAACACACATGTGATAACATGAAAACACACATGTGATTAACATGAAAACACACATGTGATAACATGAAAACACACATGTGGAAACACACATGTGGATAACATGAAAACACACATGTGGAAACACACATGTGGATAACATGAAAACATGTGGATAACACACATGTGGATAACATGAAAACACACATGTGGATAACATGAAATCACACATGTGGATAACATGAAAACACACATGTGGATAACATGAAAACACACATGTGATTAACATGAAAACACACATGTGGATAACATGAAAACACACATGTGATTAACATGAAAACACACATGTGGATAACATGAAAACACACATGTGGATAACATGAAAACACACATGTGGATAACATGAAAACACACATGTGGATAACATGAAAACACACATGTGGATAACATGAAAACACACATGTGGATAACATGAAAACACACATGTGGATAACATGAAAACACACATGTGGATAACATGAAAACACACATGTGATTAACATGAAAACACACATGTGGATAACATGAAAACACACATGTGGATAACATGAAAACACACGTGATTAACATGAAAACACACATGTGGGTAACATGAAAACACACATGTGATTAACATGAAAACACACATGTGGATAACATGAAAACACACATGTGGATAACATGAAAACACACATGTGGATAACATGAAAACACACATGTGGATAACATGAAAACACACATGTGATTAACATGAAAACACACATGTGATTAACATGAAAACACACATGTGGATAACATGAAAACACACATGTGGATAACATGAAAACACACATGTGGATAACATGAAAACACACATGTGATTAACATGAAAACACACATGTGGATAACATGAAAACACACATGTGGATAACATGAAAACACACATGTGGATAACATGAAATCACACATGTGGATAACATGAAAACACACATGTGGATAACATGAAAACACACATGTGGATAACATGAAAACACACATGTGGATAACATGAAAACACACATGTGGATAACATGAAAACACACATGTGGTTAACATGAAATCACACATGTGATTAACATGAAATCACACATGTGGATAACATGAAAACACACATGTGGATAACATGAAAACACACATGTGGATAACATGAAAACACACATGTGATTAACATGAAAACACACATGTGGTTAACATGAAAACACACATGTGATTAACATGAAAACACACATGTGGATAACATGAAAACACACATGTGGATAACATGAAAACACACATGTGGATAACATGAAAACACACATGTGGATAACATGAAAACACACATGTGGATAACATGAAAACACACGTGGATAACATGAAAACACACATGTGGATAACATGAAATCACACATGTGGATAACATGAAAACACACATGTGGATAACATGAAATCACACATGTGGATAACATGAAAACACACATGTGGATAACATGAAAACACACATGTGGGTAACATGAAAACACACATGTGGATAACATGAAAACACACATGTGGGTAACATGAAAACACACATGTGATTAACATGAAAACACACATGTGGATAACATGAAATCACACATGTGGATAACATGAAAACACACATGTGATTAACATGAAAACACACATGTGGGTAACATGAAAACACACATGTGGGTAACATGAAAACACACATGTGGATAACATGAAAACACACATGTGGATAACATGAAAACACACATGTGGATAACATGAAAACACACATGTGGATAACATGAAATCCAAGGGTCCTTTTCAGTCGACGTAGAACCACCTGCTGTTTAGAACCGACCAATGGCATTAAGAAACCCTTGTAAAGCAGTATACAGGTTCCCCCCCCCCCGTCTGAGGTGGGTGTCGCGTGGACACTTAACTACAGTACACAGTTAGGAAGAGGGGGAAGATTAAACAACTTCCATGACCTACATGACCTCCATGACCTCCATGACGTCAGTCTCACAACATGTCCAGTTTAGTTAACCAGCTTTTTAAACTGTTCCCTTCTGTTAAAGCAAGCCAGAGATTAAACTATTTATTAGTGCCAAATGGCACTCTATTCCATATTTAGTGCACTACTTTTGACCAAGGCCCTCTAGTAGTGCACTCTATAGGGAATAGGGTGCCATTTGGGGCCCAGATTGAAGGGAGCGCCGAGTTACAAAAACATTCCCCCTGGTGCGGGACGTTCCCCAATGATGGAAGAGGGGCCTGAATGAAACAGTTTGGGACGCCGCCCCCCCTGGTACGGACGGGACGTTCCCCAATGATGGAAGAGGGGCCTGAATGAAACAGTTTGGGACGCCGCCCCCCCTGGTACGGACGGGACGTTCCCCAATGATGGAAGAGGGGCCTGAATGAAACAGTTTGGGACGCCGCCCCCCCTGGTACGGACGGGACGTTCCCCAATGATGGAAGAGGGGCCTGAATGAAACAGTTTGGGACGCCAGGTCCCCCCCCACACACGGCTCTTCCTACCAGACCTAAATGAGAAAGTTTTTTTAAAAACGGACCACTCTTGGACCTTTTAGACAGACGAACAACATTGTCACTGAGGAATGTTGACGACACTGTGGAGAGAATTTGGCTGATGGGAAGTCAAATTTGATTTCCTGTATTCTACTCAACAGTCTGGTCCCAACAGTCTGGTCCCAACAGTCCAGGAGGAGACATCTTCTGATCAGATCATCATTTGGGCTCCCGAGTGGCGCAGCGGTCTAAGGCACTGCATCTCAGAGCAAGAGGTGTCACTACAGTCCCTGGTTCGAATCCAGGCCGTATCACATCCGGCTGTGATTGGGAGTCCCATAGGCCCAGCGTCGTCCGGGTTTGGCCCGTCATTGTAAATAAGAATTTGTTCTTAAAAACGGACTTCTCAAGTTAAATAAACATCAACATTACGACAACGCAACCGCTCTTAAAAAGGTGCGGTCATCAATTTCTCCTCCCCCAGAAAGTTCCCTGAATGATTCAGATCTGACATAAAATACTGAAACCACAGGAACCCAGAGTGACTTGTTTCACAACCCAAACACCGGGAAAACATTTAGTCTTTGAGATTTGATTTGGTTTGCATGGTTGGTTGTTTGTTTGTTTGTGTACCTACCCGTTGTGTGGCTGTAGCATGCTGACGGGGGCCGGGGTGTTAACTTTAGGGGCGTACGCCACTGGTTTAATGACCGTGTTGCCGCCGCCTGGCGTGAATGGCCGCGCCATCTTGTTGATAGCGGTGCTGGGGGCAAAGGAGTATTTGGGCTGAACGGAGGCGGGGGCGAGCAAATCCTACAGGGTGTGAGAGAGAGGGGGGGGACACGGCAAAAACCACAGCAAATAACATGCAGTTAGAGAAAACACACACATGAAAATATATAAATAAATAAATAAAGTGTGGTAATGTACCACACACACACACACACACATCTGCTCCAGCTGTGTTAGCCTCAACATGGCTCAGAACATCAGAACCACAGTAGGTGTTGCCAAGGCCAGCTCTGTCCCTCTGTGTGGAGAGAGGAGAGGCCCGAAGACGTGTGAACACACCCAACTTGTCTGACTCGTGTACCAAATGGCACCCCATTCACTATATACTACTTTTGACCCATTGACTACCCACAGTAGTGCACTACGTAGGGAATAGAGAGCCATTTGGAAAACAACCATGTTGGAGTTTGTCCCACTGAGGATCTTCCTCGGTCTCTGTTAGCTTGGATATGACACTGAACTGTTTTTTTGTCCTCAGCTAGGATTTCTCTGTGTCAGAGAGGATGATATGACACTAGGGGTAAAATGTTTCATTTGCCTTCCAATAAACATTTTAATCAGAATGACTGTGGAGACTTTAAATGCAATGTGAGGGTTTAAGTTGTTAAGAGACACCACTAGGAGCCAAACAGGGTCAATTCCTCTCAACCGACACCACAATGCAATATTAACAGCCTTGCAGGGGAAACGGTATGTGAGCATTGTCTTAGACAGGGTAATAATGTTTTGGACTGTGAAAGACGTAGGACTTGACTGACTGCTTAGTCACTGCCTAGTGAAGACAGGGATCTGTTGATTCACATTGCAGAAGCATCACCATTCACAGGGTTTCAGGAGGTGTGAGGTTAAGACAGACACAGACATTAAAAATGCAAAACCCCTTTTCCATGTATATCTTACTACTTTTGACCTGAGCCCTGATAGAGTAGTGCACTATACAGGGAATAGGGTGGTGTTTGGGATGCAGGCCTGATAGAGTAGTGCACTACTATACAGGGAATAAGGGTGGTGTTTGGGATGCAGACCTGACACTCTTACCTTCTGATCGCCACCCGCATGGAAAGCTCTGAAAGAAAAGATGGGAAAATAAAGTTAGTTCCACCGCAGTAGCTCCTATAAAACCCGCCGCAGTAGCTCCTATAAAACCCGCCGCAGTAGCTCCTATAAAACCCGCCGCAGTAGCTATCTTAACATTCCTGTCCTCCGGCCCTGTCCTTTAACCTTCCTGTCCTCCGGCCCTATCCTTTAACATGCCTGTCCTCCGGTCAGGAGTTGGCATGAAAGCACAGCCAGATCTGGGATCAGGTCCTCGTCCCCTATCCTTTAACATGCCTGTCCTCTGCTAACCTGGTCCCAGATCTGTTTGTGCTGTCCTGTTACCTCCCATGGTCAGGAATTGTCATGATCTGGGATCAGGTCCTCGTCCCCTATCCCTGTTAAATATTTCACTGGCTGATGTAGGTTAAGCATATATTAACCTAAATCTTCCCAAATGACACCCCATTCCCTATACAGTGAACTACGACGCAATCCAAAATGCACTCCACACTGCCCTCACCCACCTAAATAAGAGGAATACATATGTGAGAATTCTGTTCATTGACTACAGCTCAGCGTTCCAACACAATTGTCCCCTCCAAGCTCAGGACTCTGGGAATGAACACCTCCCTCTACAACTGGGTCCTGGTCTTGCTGACGGGACTGGACCCGGCCGCAGGTGGTATTCACAATGACTGCCTACCCCGGGCCAAACCCAGACGACGCTGGGCTCATTGTGCGCCGCCCTATAGGACTCCCAATCACGTCCGGTTGTGATACAGCCTGGATTATACACAACAATACTAGTAACAACAACGAGGCTTTTATCCACAGTGACTTAGTCATACATGCATACATTTATCTATGGGTGGACCCGGGAATCGAACACACTAGCCTTGGCATTACAAGCACCACGCTCTATCAACTGAGCGACAGAGGACCGCATCTTAAAACTAGGACGATGCTTCATCATAGCCGTGGAATATAAAACTAGGCCCCAAAATCAAAGCCAATACAACGTTGTTCAGTCATAAAACTGTCCTCCTAACTCATCTGATAACCAAACTGTGGAAGCCGTCCAAACCCTGAGAGACAGAGGATAGAACAGCTCACATCCAGCATTAAGAGATGTCTTTCAGCCTAACGCAACGCAACAGCTCACATCCAGCATTAAGAGATGTCTTTCAGCCTAACGCAACAGGAACAGCTCACATCCAGCATTAAGAGATGTCTTTCAGCCTAACGCAACAGGAGCAGCTCACATCCAGCATTAAGAGATGTCTTTCAGCCTAACGCAACGCAACAGGAGCAGCTTATTGTCTGTTGTGACAGAGGGGGGCGAGAACGAGGGGGGCGAGAAAGAGGGGGCGAGAAAGAGCGGGGCGAGAAAGAGCGGGGCGAGAAAGAGGGGGGCGAGGAAGAGGGGGGCGAGGGTCACGGGTAGGAGGAGGAATCCGTGTGATTTACAATAGTTCTTTATAGAAGGCGTTGGGTTATAAGGAAGGAAACTGGAGAGAGAGACAGACTAGTGTGACATCAGATACTGACGAGTACAGACCTGCCTAATGAATTACATCCAACACCTACGACTGAGAAACCCAACACACACACACACACAAACAACACATCAATTTATTCACAACATCATCGTCAACAGTGTGTACACACACACACATTATATTGGCATTTTCATACTGATCCCCCGTGGGAATCGAACCCACAACCCTAGCATTGCAAGCGGCATGCTCTACCAACTGAGCCACACACACACACAAAATATGTTTTGCTCGATATGTAGTCTAATGACACAGCTAATATCCATACCGTTTCAGCTACAGACTAGTCTACAGCATCACCAGATATACTGTAAAGCTAATGTACTGAAAGGAAGTGACTGTACAGCATCACCAGATATATTGTACTGAAAGGAAGTGACTGTCCTCTACAGCATCACCAGATATATTGTACTGAAAGGAAGTGACTGTACAGCATCACCAGATATATTGTACTGAAAGGAAGTGACTGTCCTCTACAGCATCACCAGATATACTGTACTGAAAGGAAGTGACTGTACTCTACAGCATCACCAGATATACTGTACTGAAAGGAAGTGACTGTACAGCATCACCAGATATACTGTAAGGCTAATGTACTGAAAGGAAGTGACTGTACAGCATCACCAGATATATTGTACTGAAAGGAAGTGACTGTCCTCTACAGCATCACCAGATATACTGTACTGAAAGGAAGTGACTGTACTCTACAGCATCACCAGATATACTGTACTGAAAGGAAGTGACTGTACTCTACAGCATCACCAGATATACTGTACTGAAAGGAAGTGACTGTACTCTACAGCATCACCAGATATATTGTACTGAAAGGAAGTGACTGTACTCTACAGCATATGTTTACATATGGTACACACCTGACACATCACTTTTAAAGGTCCAATCACAATGTTTGTTTAAAGACACAGTTCTCCAGCAGAGGAGGAGGTACAGGGTGTGATTCATAACATTTCAGGAACTTAAAAATAATATTTTGTTAGATTATGTCCTGTTTTGGCCAGTCAGTCAGTTTATGAATAGTACTGCCAAATTCGAAACACAAACTAACCGTGACCCTGAATCCAACCAGCCATTGTGTTCCTGTGCCGTGATCTAACCGCAGGTTTACATCTGAACACTCACCAAAGTCTGGTCTGACAGAAGACACAGGCTTCACCCCCCCAAAAAAGTAGTGCCCTATATAGGGAATAGGGTGCCATTTGGGACTCAACCACTACAGCATCAGATAGGAGGTAGGACAGAGGTTACAGGAAAAACTAATGACAGAGCACATCTGGATTAGAGGAGACGACCTCTATCCCCTATCTTCTAGAGGAGAGGAGACTACCTCTATCCCCTATCTTCTAGAGGAGAGGAGACTACCTCTATCCCCTATCTTCTAGAGGAGAGGAGACTACCTCTATCCCCTATCTTCTAGAGGAGAGGAGACTACCTCTATCCCCTATCTTCTAGAGGAGAGGAGACTACCTCTATCCCCCATCTTCTAGAGGAGAGGAGACTACCTCTATCCCCCATCTTCTAGAGGAGAGGAGACTACCTCTATCCCCTATCTTCTAGAGGAGAGGAGACTACCTCTATCCCCTATCTTCTAGAGGAGAGGAGACTACCTCTATCCCCTATCTTCTAGAGGAGAGGAGACTACCTCTATCCCCCATCTTCTAGAGGAGACGACCTCTAACCCCTATCTTCCAGAGGAGACTACCTCTAACCCACATCTTCTAGAGCAGCATCACAAATACCATCTGTGACATCCCTCCCACTCGGTCTACTGGGATCTGCTGTTTGGTAGTCAGTCCGCTTGTTACAGGCCAGTGGGCCTGGGAGGATCGTCAGATGGTTCGCACCAGGGCAGGCTGGCCACATCAGCCAACAACATCTCTTCCCTCTTCACCTGGGCAGGCTGGCCACATCAGCCAACAACATCTCTTCCCTCTTCACCAGGGCAGGCTGGCCACATCAGCCAACAGTCTGTATTCACCTGGGCAGGGTGGCTTCCTTCACCTTTTGGTTGTTGGTCTGTATTCACCAGGGCAGGGTGGCTTCCTTCACCTTTTGGTTGTTGGTCTGTTTTTACCTGGGCAGGGTGGCTTCCTCCACCTTTTGGTTGTTGGTCTGTTTTCACCTGGGCAGGGTGGCTTCCTCCACCTTTTGGTTGTTGGTCTGTTTTCACCTGGGCAGGGTGGCTTCCTCCACCTTTTGGTTGTTGGTCTGTATTCACCAGGGCAGGGTGGCTTCCTTCACCTTTTGGTTGTTGGTCTGTATTCACCTGGGCAGGGTGGCTTCCTCCACCTTTTGGTTGTTGGTCTGTATTCACCAGGGCAGGGTGGCTTCCTCCACCTTTTGGTTGTTGGTCTGTTTTCACCTGGGCAGGGTGGCTTCCTCCACCTTTTGGTTGTTGGTCTGTTTTCACCTGGGCAGGGTGGCTTCCTCCACCTTTTGGTTGTTGGTCTGTTTTCACCTGGGCAGGGTGGCTTCCTCCACCTTTTGGTTGTTGGTCTGTATTCACCTGGGCAGGGTGGCTTCCTCCACCTTTTGGTTGTTGGTCTGTTTTCACCTGGGCAGGGTGGCTTCCTCCACCTTTTGGTTGTTGGTCTGTATTCACCTGGGCAGGGTGGCTTCCTCCACCTTTTGGTTGCTGGTCTGTTTTCACCAGAAAACTCTCCACTCATCCACACACTACTGATCATATAGACGTCCACAGCTTATGTTACATTTTTGTATTTATCGTTTAGTTTAATAAACTTATTTGTTTTTACATTAAAGTAAATGTAATTGGGGCGGCAGGTAGCCTTGTGGTTAGAGGGGGTGGCAGGTAGCCTTGTGGTTAGAGGGGGTGGCAGGTAGCCTTGTGGTTAGAGGGGGAGGCAGGTAGCCTTGTGGTTAGAGGGGGCGGCAGGTAGCCTTGTGGTTAGAGGGGGCAGGGTAGCCTTGTGGTTAGAGGGGGCGGCAGGTAGCCTTGTGGTTAGAGGGGGGAGGCAGGTAGCCTTGGTTAGGGGGGCGGCAGGTAGCCTTGTGGTTAGAGGGGGTGGCAGGTAGCCTTGTGGTTAGAGGGGGAGGCAGGTAGCCTTGTGGTTAGAGGGGGTGGCAGGTAGCCTAGTGGTTAGAGGGGGAGGCAGGTAGCCTTGTGGTTAGAGGGGGAGGCAGGTAGCCTTGTGGTTAGAGGGGGCGGCAGGTAGCCTTGTGGTTAGAGGGGGAGGCAGGTAGCCTTGTGGTTAGAGGGGAGGCAGGTAGCCTTGTGGTTAGAGGGGGAGGCAGGTAGCCTTGTGGTTAGAGGGGGCGGCAGGTAGCCTTGTGGTTAGAGGGGGAGGCAGGTAGCCTTGTGGTTAGAGGGGGAGGCAGGTAGCCTTGTGGTTAGAGGGGGAGGCAGGTAGCCTTGTGGTTAGAGGGGGAGGCAGGTAGCCTTGTGGTTAGAGGGGGAGGCAGGTAGCCTTGTGGTTAGAGGGGGAGCAGGTAGCCTTGTGGTTAGAGGGGAGGCAGGTAGCCTTGTGGTTAGAGGGGGAGGCAGGTAGCCTTGTGGTTAGAGGGGGAGGCAGGTAGCCTTGTGGTTAGAGGGGGAGGCAGGTAGCCTTGTGGTTAGAGGGGGGGCAGGTAGCCTTGTGGTTAGAGGGGGCGGCAGGTAGCCTTGTGGTTAGAGGGGGTGGCAGGTAGCCTTGTGGTTAGAGGGGCCTTGTGGTTAGAGGGGTAGGTAGCCTTGTGGTTAGAGGGGGCGGCAGGTAGCCTTGTGGTTAGAGGGGGCGGCAGGTAGCCTTGTGGTTAGAGGGGGCGGCAGGTAGCCTTGTGGTTAGAGGGGGGCAGGTAGCCTTGTGGTTAGAGGGGGGCAGGTAGCCCTGTGGTTAGAGGGGAGGCAGGTAGCCTTGTGGTTAGAGGGGGAGGCAGGTAGCCTTGTGGTTAGAGGGGAGGCAGGTAGCCTTGTGGTTAGGGGGCGGCAGGTAGCCTTGTGGTTAGGGGGGGGCAGGTAGCCTTGTGGTTAGAGTGGAGGGGTGGCAGGTAGCCTAGTGGTTAGAGGGGGAGGCAGGTAGCCTTGTGGTTAGAGGGGGCGGCAGGTAGCCTTGTGGTTAGAGGGGGAGGCAGGTAGCCTAGTGGTTAGAGGGGGAGGCAGGTAGCCTAGTGGTTAGAGGGGGAGGCAGGTAGCCTTGTGGTTAGAGGGGGCGGCAGGTAGCCTAGTGGTTAGAGGGGGAGGCAGGTAGCCTTGTGGTTAGGAGGGGAGGCAGGTAGCCTTGTGGTTAGAGGGGGAGGCAGGTAGCCTAGTGGTTAGAGGGGGAGGCAGGTAGCCTTGTGGTTAGAGGGGGCGGCAGGTAGCCTTGTGGTTAGAGGGGGCGGCAGGTAGCCTAGTGGTTAGAGGGGGAGGCAGGTAGCCTTGTGGTTAGGAGGGGGAGGCAGGTAGCCTTGTGGTTAGAGGGGGAGGCAGGTAGCCTAGTGGTTAGAGGGGGAGGCAGGTAGCCTTGTGGTTAGAGGGGGCGGCAGGTAGCCTAGTGGTTAGAGGGGGCGGCAGGTAGCCTTGTGGTTAGAGGGGGCGGCAGGTAGCCTAGTGGTTAGAGGGGGCGGCAGGTAGCCTTGTGGTTAGAGGGGGCGGCAGGTAGCCTAGTGGTTAGAGGGGGAGGCAGGTAGCCTAGTGGTTAGAGGGGGAGGCAGGTAGCCTAGTGGTTAGAGGGGGAGGCAGGTAGCCTTGTGGTTAGAGGGAGGGGTGGCAGGTAGCCTTGTGGTTAGAGGGGGCGGCAGGTAGCCTTGTGGTTAGAGGGGGCGGCAGGTAGCCTTGTGGTTAGAGGGGGCGGCAGGTAGCCTTGTGGTTAGAGGGGGAGGCAGGTAGCCTAGTGGTTAGAGGGGGAGGCAGGTAGCCTAGTGGTTAGAGGGGGCGGCAGGTAGCCTTGTGGTTAGAGGGGGAGGCAGGTAGCCTTGTGGTTAGAGGGGGAGGCAGGTAGCCTTGTGGTTAGAGGGGGAGGCAGGTAGCCTTGTGGTTAGAGGGGGCAGGCAGGTAGCCTAGTGGTTAGAGGGGCGGCAGGTAGCCTTGTGGTTAGAGGGGGCGGCAGGTAGCCTTGTGGTTAGAGGGGGAGGCAGGTAGCCTTGTGGTTAGAGGGGGAGGCAGGTAGCCTAGTGGTTAGAGGGGAGGCAGGTAGCCTAGTGGTTAGAGGGGGCAGTTAGCCTAGTGGTTAGAGGGGGAGGCAGGTAGCCTAGTGGTTAGAGGGGGAGGCAGGTAGCCTAGTGGTTAGAGGGGGAGGCAGGTAGCCTAGTGGTTAGAGGGGGCGGCAGGTAGCCTTGTGGTTAGAGGGGTGCGGCAGGTAGCCTTGTGGTTAGAGGGGGCGGCAGGTAGCCTTGTGGTTAGAGGGGGCGGCAGGTAGCCTTGTGGTTAGAGGGGGAGGCAGGTAGCCTAGTGGTTAGGGGGGGAGGCAGGTAGCCTAGTGGTTAGAGGGGAGGCAGGTAGCCTAGTGGTTAGAGGGGGAGGCAGGTAGCCTAGTGGTTAAGGGGGGCAGGTAGCCTAGTGGTTAGAGGGGGCGGCAGGTAGCCTAGTGGTTTAGTCTGGCGGAAACAGGTAGCCTTGTGGTTAGAGGGGCGGCAAAAAGCCTTGTGGTTAGAAAAATAAATAGGTAGCCTTGTGGGCCACTTAGAGGGGGCGGCAGGTAGCCTTGTGGTTAGAGGGGGCGGCAGAACCTTGTGGTTAGAGGGCCATTCTGACCTTGTGGTTAGAACATCCTCCTTGTGGTTAGGAGGAGAAAGTGACAGGTAAAATGTTGTAACCTTGTGGTTAGAGGGGGCAGGTAGCCTGGTGGTTAGAGGGGGGGGGCAGGTAGCCTAGTGGTTAGAGGGGGGGCAGGTAGCCTAGTGGTTAGAGGGGGGGGGGTCAGGTAGCCTTGTGGTTAGAGGGGGGCGGCAGGTAGCCTTGTGGTTAGAGGGGGGCGGCAGGTAGCCTTGTGGTTAGAGGGGGGCGGCAGGTAGCCTTGTGGTTAGAGCGTTGGGCCAGTAACCAGCAGGTAGCCTGTGCTGGGCTACAAAGCCCCCGTGTGCTGGGCTACAAAGCCCCCGTGTGCTGGGCTACAAAGCCCCCGTGTGCTGGGCTACAAAGCCCCCGTGTGCTGGGCTACAAAGCCCCTTGTTCATGCCCATTTCCTAATCATTGGGGGTTTAGGTGGCGGTATATGCGTTACGTTGATATAGCTGTGTAGGCTTTAGTCTGGTTGAAACATGTATGTCCTTAAAGCAAAATCTAAAAATTCTGGGGACAAAAAAATAAATAAAGCTAGGTCACTAGCTAGGCCACTTAGTCCACGTACTGTATCTCGACTTGAGAAGCAGAACCTTTTGGAAAAGCCATTCTGACTAATGCTGCAAACATCCTCCTTTGTAGGATGGGATGAGAAAGTGACAGTCAAAATGTTGTAACCAGTTAGCTGGTGTACAGGTCTGGGCTGGGGTCATTCTGGGTTAGCTGGTGTACAGGTCTGGGCTGGGGTCATTCTGGGTTAGCTGGTGTACAGGTCTGGACTGCGGTCATTCTGGGTTAGCTGGTGTACAGGTCTGGGGTCATTCTGGGTTAGCTGGTGTACAGGTCTGGGGTCATTCTGGGTTAGCTGGTGTACAGGTCTGGACTGGGGTCATTCTGGGTTAGCTGGTGTACAGGTCTGGGCTGGGGTCATTCTGGGTTAGCTGGTGTACAGGTCTGGGCTGGGGTCATTCTGGGTTAGCTGGTGTACAGGTCTGGGCTGGGGTCATTCTGGGTTAGCTGGTGTACAGGTCTGGGCTGGGGTCATTCTGGGTTAGCTGGTGTACAGGTCTGGGCTGGGGTCATTCTGGGTTAGCTGGTGTACAGGTCTGGGCTGGGGTCATTCTGGGTTAGCTGGTGTACAGGTCTGGACTGTGGTCATTCTGGGTTAGCTGGTGTACAGGTCTGGGCTGGGGTCATTCTGGGTTAGCTGGTGTACAGGTCTGGGCTGGGGTCATTCTGGGTTAGCTGGTGTACAGGTCTGGACTGGGGTCATTCTGGGTTAGCTGGTGTACAGGTCTGGGCTGGGGTCATTCTGGGTTAGCTGGTGTACAGGTCTGGGCTGGGGTCATTCTGGGTTAGCTGGTGTACAGGTCTGGGCTGGGGTCATTCTGGGTAAGCTGGTGTACAGGTCTGGGCTGGGGTCATTCTGGGTAACCAGTTAGCTGGTGTACAGGTCTGGGCTGGGGTCATTCTGGGTAACCAGTTAGCTGGTGTACAGGTCTGGGCTGGGGTCATTCTGGGTTAGCTGGTGTGCAGGTCTGGACTGGGGACATTCTGGGTTAGCTGGTGTACAGGTCTGGACTGGGGTCATTCTGGGTTAGCTGGTGTACAGGTCTGGGCTGGGGTCATTCTGGGTTAGCTGGTGTACAGGTCTGGGCTGGGGTCATTCTGGGTTAGCTGGTATACAGGTCTGGACTGGGGTCATTCTGGGTTAGCTGGTGTACAGGTCTGGGCTGGGGTCATTCTGGGTTAGCTGGTGTACAGGTCTGTACTGGGGTCATTCTGGGTTAGCTGGTATACAGGTCTGGGCTGGGGTCATTCTGGGTTAGCTGGTGTACAGGTCTGGGCTGGGGTCATTCTGGGTAACCAGTTGGTGTACAATTGTGCGCTGCCTCACTGGTCTTCCAGGTCGCGGCCGGCTGCGACAAACCCTGGGATCCAACCCGGGTCTGTAGTGACGTCGCTAGCACTGCGATGCCTTATTGACCACTGCTCCACTAGGAAGGAACATAATACCCAGAGTGCACTAGGAAGGCACATAATACCCTACTTTATGACCAAGCCCCAGAGTGCACTAGGAAGGCACATAATACCCTACTTTATGACCAAGCCCCAGAGTGCACTAGGAAGGCACATAATACCCTAAAGCCCCAGAGGAAGGCACATAATACCCTACTTTATGACCAAGCCCCAGAGTGCACTAGGAAGGCACATAATGCCCTACTTTATGACCAAGCCCCAGAGTGCACTAGGAAGGCACATAATACCCTACTTTATGACCAAGCCCCAGAGTGCACTTTGAAGGCACATAATACCCTACTTTATGACCAAGCCCCAGAGTGCACTTTGAAGGAACATAATACCCTACTTTATGACCAAGCCCCAGAGTGCACTTTGAAGGAACATAATGCCCTACTTTATGACCAAGCCCCAGAGTGAACATAATACCCTACTTTATGACCAAGCCCCAGAGTGCACTAGGAAGGCACATAATGCCCTACTTTATGACCAAGCCCCAGAGTGCACTAGGAAGGCACATAATGCCCTACTTTATGACCAAGCCCCAGAGTGCACTAGGAAGGCACATAATGCCCTACTTTATGACCAAGCCCCAGAGTGCACTAGGAAGGCACATAATGCCCTACTTTATGACCAAGCCCCAGAGTGCACTAGGAAGGCACATAATGCCCTACTTTATGACCAAGCCCCAGAGTGCACTTTGAAGGCACACAATGCCCTACTTTATGACCAAGCCCCAGAGTGCACTTTGAAGGGACTAGGGTTCTATTTCAGATACAGACCACATGTTGGTTTTCATTACTCCTCTATTAAATCACAGACGTATGACTTTCTCTCTCTCTCTCTCTCACGAACGGATGAGGTAGTTACGGTCTCCCTCCTCGGACACACACTCACTCCTTTTTTAGGCTTTCGGGTTGAGGCTGTTACGTGACCTCTTCAAGAAGGAAGACTGTCAATTCAGCACTCCAGATTTTTTCCATATGTGTCGGGGGGGCGAGGGTGAGGGTGAGAGAGAGAGCGGTGTCAGAATGGAAAGCTAAATAGTTTAGTGTCACTCTAAACCTTCTTGATGGTCTCAGGCCATAATATCAGGTCAGCCATATTCCTGAAGTCACTCACGCCTCCCAATCTAACTGTAGACCTGGTCTCTGTTTTGATTGTGTCCGAAATGGCACTCTATTCCCTATATAGTGCCCTAACTCAGGGTCGACAGGGCCCTACGGCAGGCCAGTCAGACACAGCCTTGTTTATTAACAGTGTATCTAGTCTGACTTAATTTTTTAACATAGTCCTGAGTCCCTACAGTCGGTCAGTGTGGACTGTAGGTGTTCAGACTCAATAGCATGTTCATTAGATTTAGAGATTTCTACAGTTCAGACTCCCTCACTGTACCATCACTATCTACAGTTCAGAGACTACCTCAATGTACCATCACTATCTACAGTTCAGAGACTCCCTCACTGTACCATCACTATCTACAGTTCAGAGACTACCTCAATGTACCATCACTATCTACAGTTCAGAGACTCCCTCACTGTACCATCACTATCTACAGTTCAGAGACTCCCTCGCTGTACCATCACTATCTACAGTTCAGACTCCCTCACTGTACCATCACCATCTACAGTTCAGAGACTACCTCAATGTACCATCACTATCTACAGTTCAGAGAGTCCCTCACTGTACCATCACTATCTACAGTTCAGAGACTCCCTCACTGTACCATCACTATCTACAGTTCAGAGACTCTCACTGTACCATCACTATCTACAGTTCAGAGACTCCCTCACTGTACCATCACTATCTACAGTTCAGAGACTCTCACTGTACCATCACTATCTACAGTTCAGACTCCCACTGTGCCATCACTATCTACAGTTCAGAGACTCCCTCACTGTACCATCACTATCTACAGTTCAGAGACTCTCACTGTACCATCACTATCTACAGTTCAGACTCCCACTGTGCCATCACTATCTACAGTTCAGAGACTCCCTCACTGTACCATCACTATCTACAGTTCAGAGAGTCCCTCACTGTACCATCACTATCTACAGTTCAGAGAGTCCCTCACTGTACCATCACTATCTACAGTTCAGACTCCCTCACTATCTATAGTTCAAATCAAATTTGTGAAATGTCATTTGTCACATGCACTGAATACAACAGATGTAGATCTTGCTGGGAAATGCTTACTTACAAGCCCATTACCAACAACGCAGTTGGTTTAGGGGGGGGGGGGTCAATGCAAATTGTCTGGGGAGCCATTTTATTAGATGTTCAGGAGTCTTATGGCTTTGGGGGTAGAAGCTGTTTAGAAGCCTTTTGGACCTTAACTTGGTGCTCCGGTAGCGCTTGGTGCTCCGGTAGCGCTTGGTGCTCCGGGAGCGCTTGCCATGTGGATCAGAGAAAACAGACTACGACTAGGGTGGCTGGAGTCTGACAATATTTTGGGGCCTTCCTCTGACACCACCAGGTATAGAGGACCTGGATGGCACGAAGCTTGGCCCCAGTGATGGTAGTACGAATGGCCCAGTACCTCTGTAGTGCCTTACGGTCAGATGCCGAGCAGTTGCCATACCAGGCGGTGATGCAACCGGTCAGGATGCTCTCGATGGTGCAGCTGTAAAACCTTTTTAGGATCTGGGGACCCATGCCAAATCTTTTCAGTGTGCCGATGGGGAATAGACATTGTCGTGCCCGCTTCACGACTGTCTTGGTGTGTTTGGACCAGGATAGTTTGTTGGTGATGTGGACAGACACCAAGGAACTTGAAGCTCTCAACCTGCTCCACTGGAGCCAGGTGGATGAGAATGGAGGCGTCCTCCTTTTCCTGTCGTCCACGATCATCTCCTTTGTCTTGATCACATTACGGGAGAGGTCGTTCAGACACCCTCACTAACAGTACTGGTTCCATGTCTGTGTGAGCCGAAGTCGCCACTGGGGTGCCCGAAGTCGCCACTGGGGTGCCCGAAGTCGCCACTGGGGTGCCCGAAGTCGCCACTGGGGTGCCCGAAGTCGCCACTGGGGTGCCGAAGCCGCCACTGGGGTGCCGAAGCCGCCACTGGGGTGCCGAAGCCGCCACTGGGGTGCTGAAGTCACCACTACAACCAGTCTTGTGTTTTCACTGTTAATAGCAGCTGACCCGTTTCATCGATTACGTACAGGATAGACGGTGGCTTGGTTATTTCAACACCTCTATAGTGATCCATCTATGCAGGAGATTCTAACCAAACATAAATGTTACCACGTCTCTTGTTTTCTGTTAGAAATGAGCCGTTGGCTTGACATAAATGTTTTTGTTATTGAGTCGGGAGTTTCTAAGAGGAGTAAACACGACATGCTTCTGTAGGTAGCAGGTATGTGATCCAACCCCAGTCTGGCAAATTACATTTGCTTCGCCTTATTTAAAATCACCAAAGAGGTTTTAATCTCATTTAATATATATATATATATAACAGAATTAGAAAGCAAGGCATCTCAAACCACTCCTACCTAACTAACTAACTATCATGGTCCAAGCACACCAAGACAGTCGTGAAGAGGGCATGACAAAACCTATTCCCCCTCAGGACACTAAAAAGATTTGGCATGGGGTCCTCAGTTCCTGAAGGTTTTACAGCTGCCTGGTATGGCAACTGCTCGGCCTCCGCCCGCAAGGCACTACAGAGAGTAATGCATACGGCCCAGTACATCACCTCAATACCAGGCGGTGTCAGAGGAAGGCCCTAAAAATTGCCCAAGACTCCAGCCACCCTAGTCGTAGACTGTTCTCTCTGCTATCGCACGGCAAGCGGTACCGGAGCACCAAGTCTAGGTCCAAGAGGCTCCTAAACAGCTTCTACCCCCAAGATATAAGACTCCTGAACAGCTAATTAAATGGCTCCCCAGACTATTTGCACTGCCCCCCGTTTTGTATGTATGGTCTAGTTATATTACTGAGGGTGAGTCTGGTATGGTCTAGTTATATTACTGAGGGTGAGTATAGTGTTTACAGTACGGTCTAGTTATATTACTGAGGGTGAGTATTAGAGGGTGAGTATAGTGTAGTACGGTCTAGTTATATTACTGAGGGTGAGTCTGGTATGGTCTAGTTATATTACTGAGGGTGAGTATAGTGTTTACAGTACGGTCTAGTTATATTACTGAGGGTGAGTATAGTGTATACAGTACGGTCTAGTTATATTACTGAGGGTGAGTATAGTGTTTACAGTACGGTCTAGTTATATTACTGAGGGTGAGTCTGGTACGGTCTAGTTATATTACTGAGGGTGAGTATAGTGTTTACAGTACGGTCTAGTTATATTACTGAGGGTGAGTCTGGTACGGTCTAGTTATATTACTGAGGGTGAGTATAGTGTTTACAGTACGGTCTAGTTATATTACTGAGGGTGAGTATAGTGTTTACAGTACGGTCTAGTTATATTACTGAGGGTGAGTATAGTCTTTACAGTATGGTCTAGTTATATTACTGAGGGTGAGTATAGTGTTTACAGTACGGTCTAGTTATATTACTGAGGGTGAGTATAGTGTTTACAGTATGGTCTAGTTATATTACTGAGGGTGAGTCTGGTACAGTCTAGTTATATTACTGAGGGTGAGTATAGTGTTTACAGTACGGTCTAGTTATATTACTGAGGGTGAGTATAGTGTTTACAGTACGGTCTAGTTATATTACTGAGGGTGAGTATAGTGTTTACAGTACGGTCTAGTTATATTACTGAGGGTGAGTATAGTGTTTACAGTACGGTCTAGTTATATTACTGAGGGTGAGTCTGGTACAGTCTAGTTATATTACTGAGGGTGAGTATAGTGTTTACAGTATGGTCTAGTTATATTACTGAGGGTGAGTATAGTGTTTACAGTACGGTCTAGTTATATTACTGAGGGTGAGTATAGTGTTTACAGTACGGTCTAGTTATATTACTGAGGGTGAGTATAGTGTATACAGTACAGTCTAGTTATATTACTGAGGGTGAGTATAGTGTTTACTGAGGTGAGTCGGTCTAGTTATATTACTGAGGGTGAGTATAGTGTTTACAGTACGGTCTAGTTATATTACTGAGGGTGAGTCTGGTACAGTCTAGTTATATTACTGAGGGTGAGTATAGTGTTTACAGTAGGGTCTAGTTATATTACTGAGGGTGAGTATAGTGTTTACAGTATGGTCTAGTTATATTACTGAGGGTGAGTCAGGTACAGTCTAGTTATATTACTGAGGGTGAGTATAGTGTTTACAGTAGGGTCTAGTTATATTACTGAGGGTGAGTCTGGTACGGTCTAGTTATATTACTGAGGGTGAGTATAGTGTTTACAGTACGGTCTAGTTATATTACTGAGGGTGAGTATAGTGTATACAGTACGGTCTAGTTATATTACTGAGGGTGAGTATAGTGTTTACAGTACGGTCTAGTTATATTACTGAGGGTGAGTATAGTGTTTACAGTACGGTCTAGTTATATTACTGAGGGTGAGTATAGTGTATACAGTACGGTCTAGTTATATTACTGAGGGTGAGTCTGGTACGGTCTAGTTATATTACTGAGGGTGAGTATAGTGTTTACAGTACGGTCTAGTTATATTACTGAGGGTGAGTCTGGTACGGTCTAGTTATATTACTGAGGGTGAGTATAGTGTTTACAGTACGGTCTAGTTATATTACTGAGGGTGAGTATAGTGTATACAGTACGGTCTAGTTATATTACTGAGGGTGAGTCTGGTACGGTCTAGTTATATTACTGAGGGTGAGTATAGTGTATACAGTACGGTCTAGTTATATTACTGAGGGTGAGTATAGTGTATACAGTACGGTCTAGTTATATTACTGAGGGTGAGTATAGTGTTTACAGTACGGTCTAGTTATATTACTGAGGGTGAGTATAGTGTTTACAGTACGGTCTAGTTATATTACTGAGGGTGAGTATAGTGTATACAGTACGGTCTAGTTATATTACTGAGGGTGAGTATAGTGTTTACAGTACGGTCTAGTTATATTACTGAGGGTGAGTCTGGTACGGTCTAGTTATATTACTGAGGGTGAGTATAGTGTTTACAGTACGGTCTAGTTATATTACTGAGGGTGAGTATAGTGTATACAGTATATTACTGTCTAGTTATATTACTGAGGGTGAGTATAGTGTTTACAGTACGGTCTAGTTATATTACTGAGGGTGAGTCTGGTACGGTCTAGTTATATTACTGAGGGTGAGTCTGGTACAGTCTAGTTATATTACTGAGGGTGAGTATAGTGTATACAGTACGGTCTAGTTATATTACTGAGGGTGAGTATAGTGTATACAGTACGGTCTAGTTATATTACTGAGGGTGAGTCTGGTACGGTCTAGTTATATTACTGAGGGTGAGTATAGTGTTTACAGTATGGTCTAGTTATATTACTGAGGGTGAGTATAGTGTTTACAGTACGGTCTAGTTATATTACTGAGGGTGAGTATAGTGTTTACAGTACGGTCTAGTTATATTACTGAGGGTGAGTATAGTGTTTACAGTACGGTCTAGTTATATTACTGAGGGTGAGTATAGTGTATACAGTATGGTCTAGTTATATTACTGAGGGTGAGTATAGTGTTTACAGTACGGTCTAGTTATATTACTGAGGGTGAGTATAGTGTTTACAGTACGGTCTAGTTATATTACTGAGGGTGAGTCTGGTACGGTCTAGTTATATTACTGAGGGTGAGTATAGTGTTTACAGTACGGTCTAGTTATATTACTGAGGGTGAGTCTGGTACGGTCTAGTTATATTACTGAGGGTGAGTCTGGTACAGTCTAGTTATATTACTGAGGGTGAGTATAGTGTTTACAGTACGGTCTAGTTATATTACTGAGGGTGAGTATAGTGTATACAGTACGGTCTAGTTATATTACTGAGGGTGAGTATAGTGTTTACAGTACGGTCTAGTTATATTACTGAGGGTGAGTCTGGTACAGTCTAGTTATATTACTGAGGGTGAGTATAGTGTTTACAGTACGGTCTAGTTATATTACTGAGGGTGAGTATAGTGTTTACAGTATGGTCTAGTTATATTACTGAGGGTGAGTATAGTGTTTACAGTACAGTCTAGTTATATTACTGAGGGTGAGTCTGGTACGGTCTAGTTATATTACTGAGGGTGAGTATAGTGTTTACAGTACGGTCTAGTTATATTACTGAGGGTGAGTCTGGTACGGTCTAGTTATATTACTGAGGGTGAGTATAGTGTTTACAGTACGGTCTAGTTATATTACTGAGGGTGAGTCTGGTACAGTCTAGTTATATTACTGAGGGTGAGTCTGGTACGGTCTAGTTATATTACTGAGGGTGAGTATAGTGTTTACAGTACGGTCTAGTTATATTACTGAGGGTGAGTATAGTGTATACAGTACAGTCTAGTTATATTACTGAGGGTGAGTATAGTGTTTACAGTATGGTCTAGTTATATTACTGAGGGTGAGTATAGTGTTTACAGTATGGTCTAGTTATATTACTGAGGGTGAGTCAGGTACAGTCTAGTTATATTACTGAGGGTGAGTCTGGTATGGTCTAGTTATATTACTGAGGGTGAGTATAGTGTTTACAGTACGGTCTAGTTATATTACTGAGGGTGAGTCAGGTACAGTCTAGTTATATTACTGAGGGTGAGTCTGGTACGGTCTAGTTATATTACTGAGGGTGAGTATAGTGTTTATTACAGTACTGGTCTAGTTATATTACTGAGGGTGAGTATAGTGTATACAGTACGGTTACGGTCTAGTTATATTACTGAGGGTGAGTATAGTGTTTACAGTGAGTCGGTCTAGTTATATTACTGAGGGTGAGTCTGGTACAGTCTAGTTATATTACTGAGGGTGAGTATAGTGTTTACAGTACGGTCTAGTTATATTACTGAGGGTGAGTATAGTGTATACAGTACGGTCTAGTTATATTACTGAGGGTGAGTATAGTGTTTACAGTATGGTCTAGTTATATTACTGAGGGTGAGTCTGGTACGGTCTAGTTATATTACTGAGGGTGAGTCTGGTACGGTCTAGTTATATTACTGAGGGTGAGTATAGTGTTTACAGTACGGTCTAGTTATATTACTGAGGGTGAGTCTGGTACGGTCTAGTTATATTACTGAGGGTGAGTATAGTGTTTACAGTACGGTCTAGTTATATTACTGAGGGTGAGTCTGGTACAGTCTAGTTATATTACTGAGGGTGAGTCTGGTACAGTCTAGTTATATTACTGAGGGTGAGTCTGGTACGGTCTAGTTATATTACTGAGGGTGAGTCTGGTACGGTCTAGTTATATTACTGAGGGTGAGTCTGGTACGGTCTAGTTATATTACTGAGGGTGAGTCTGGTATGGTCTAGTTATATTACTGAGGGTGAGTCTGGTATGGTCTAGTTATATTACTGAGGGTGAGTCTGGTACGGTCTAGTTATATTACTGAGGGTGAGTATAGTGTTTACAGTACGGTCTAGTTATATTACTGAGGGTGAGTCTGGTACGGTCTAGTTATATTACTGAGGGTGAGTATAGTGTTTACAGTACGGTCTAGTTATATTACTGAGGGTGAGTATAGTGTTTACAGTACGGTCTAGTTATATTACTGAGGGTGAGTCTGGTACAGTCTAGTTATATTACTGAGGGTGAGTCTGGTACAGTCTAGTTATATTACTGAGGGTGAGTATAGTGTTTACAGTACGGTCTAGTTATATTACTGAGGGTGAGTATAGTGTTTACAGTATGGTCTAGTTATATTACTGAGGGTGAGTCAGGTACAGTCTAGTTATATTACTGAGGGTGAGTATAGTGTTTACAGTATGGTCTAGTTATATTACTGAGGGTGAGTATAGTGTTTACAGTACGGTCTAGTTATATTACTGAGGGTGAGTATAGTGTATACAGTACGGTCTAGTTATATTACTGAGGGTGAGTATAGTGTTTACAGTATGGTCTAGTTATATTACTGAGGGTGAGTCTGGTACGGTCTAGTTATATTACTGAGGGTGAGTCTGGTACGGTCTAGTTATATTACTGAGGGTGAGTATAGTGTTTACAGTACGGTCTAGTTATATTACTGAGGGTGAGTCTGGTACGGTCTAGTTATATTACTGAGGGTGAGTATAGTGTTTACAGTACGGTCTAGTTATATTACTGAGGGTGAGTCTGGTACAGTCTAGTTATATTACTGAGGGTGAGTATAGTGTATACAGTACGGTCTAGTTATATTACTGAGGGTGAGTATAGTGTATACAGTACGGTCTAGTTATATTACTGAGGGTGAGTATAGTGTTTACAGTACGGTCTAGTTATATTACTGAGGGTGAGTCTGGTACGGTCTAGTTATATTACTGAGGGTGAGTCTGGTACGGTCTAGTTATATTACTGAGGGTGAGTCTGGTACGGTCTAGTTATATTACTGAGGGTGAGTCTGGTATGGTCTAGTTATATTACTATGGGTGAGTCTGGTATGGTCTAGTTATATTACTGAGGGTGAGTCTGGTACGGTCTAGTTATATTACTGAGGGTGAGTATAGTGTTTACAGTACGGTCTAGTTATATTACTGAGGGTGAGTCTGGTACGGTCTAGTTATATTACTGAGGGTGAGTATAGTGTTTACAGTACGGTCTAGTTATATTACTGAGGGTGAGTATAGTGTTTACAGTACGGTCTAGTTATATTACTGAGGGTGAGTATAGTGTTTACAGTACGGTCTAGTTATATTACTGAGGGTGAGTCTGGTACAGTCTAGTTATATTACTGAGGGTGAGTCTGGTACAGTCTAGTTATATTACTGAGGGTGAGTATAGTGTTTACAGTACGGTCTAGTTATATTACTGAGGGTGAGTATAGTGTTTACAGTACGGTCTAGTTATATTACTGAGGGTGAGTATAGTGTTTACAGTATGGTCTAGTTATATTATTGAGGGTGAGTCTGGTACGGTCTAGTTATATTACTGAGGGTGAGTATAGTGTTTACAGTACGGTCTAGTTATATTACTGAGGGTGAGTATAGTGTTTACAGTACGGTCTAGTTATATTACTGAGGGTGAGTCTGGTACAGTCTAGTTATATTACTGAGGGTGAGTCTGGTACGGTCTAGTTATATTACTGAGGGTGAGTATAGTGTTTACAGTATGGTCTAGTTATATTACTGAGGGTGAGTATAGTGTTTACAGTATGGTCTAGTTATATTATTGAGGGTGAGTCTGGTACGGTCTAGTTATATTACTGAGGGTGAGTATAGTGTTTACAGTATGGTCTAGTTATATTACTGAGGGTGAGTCTGGTACAGTCTAGTTATATTACTGAGGGTGAGTCTGGTACGGTCTAGTTATATTACTGAGGGTGAGTATAGTGTTTACAGTATGGTCTAGTTATATTACTGAGGGTGAGTATAGTGTTTACAGTATGGTCTAGTTATATTACTGAGGGTGAGTATAGTGTATACAGTACGGTCTAGTTATATTACTGAGGGTGAGTATAGTGTATACAGTACGGTCTAGTTATATTACTGAGGGTGAGTATAGTGTATACAGTACGGTCTAGTTATATTACTGAGGGTGAGTATAGTGTTTACAGTATGGTCTAGTTATATTATCTTACTTGCTGAGGGTGAGGGTGAGAGACTCCTCTGCTGCTCTGATCTTGTTCTGTGCCTCCACATGGGTCATGTCTTCTGCGTTGGTCTCTCCGATGGACACCACCCAATCTCCCACGCCCACACCGGCCTGGGCGGCCTTACCCCCGGGGGTCAGCTGTAGAGGGAGAGAGAGGGGGGGGGGTGGATTGTTGTTCTCAACAGGGGCGCTCACTTATACAGAAATATGACCTTTGGCTTATTAAATCTTGTCACTGACAAGAACACGTTACGATTACCTGTGAAAACAGGTAACAGTATAGTCGTAGAAGCACACGTGAAATAAAACAAAATTACCTGATATTTCCTCTCGCTGCGTCTCTCAATATTTTCATAGTGAAATGGAACAAACATCTGCCCTAATCGACACAGTGCTTTTTCAAATACGGTTCAGAGACGAAACGTGGAAATGGTATTGTTCTGAAGCCAACCTACTATAATTAATACAACAAAGCAATTCATGTTAATGAGTCAACAACAGGGCTGATCTAGAGGAAAGGATATCTAGTCAGAAACAGGGCTAATCTAGAGGGAAGGATATCTAGTCAGTAACAGGGCTGATCTAGAGTAAAGGATATCTAGTCAGTAACAGGGCTGACCTAGAGGAAAGGATATCTAGTCAGTAACAGGGCTGACCTAGAGGAAAGGATATCTAGTCAGTAACAGGGCTGATCTAGAGGAAAGGATATCTAGTCAGTAACAGGGCTGATCTAGAGGAAAGGATATCTAGTCAGTAACAGGGCTGATCTAGAGGGAAGGATATCTAGTCAGTAACAGGGCTAATCTAGAGGGAAGGATATCTAGTCAGTAACAGGGCTAATCTAGAGGAAAGGATATCTAGTCAGTAACAGGGCTGACCTAGAGGAAAGGATATCTAGTCAGTAACAGGGCTGATCTAGAGGGAAGGATATCTAGTCAGTAACAGGGCTAATCTAGAGGGAAGGATATCTAGTCAGTAACAGGGCTAATCTAGAGGAAAGGATATCTAGTCAGTAACAGGGCTGACCTAGAGGAAAGGATATCTAGTCAGTAACAGGGCTGACCTAGAGGAAAGGATATCTAGTCAGTAACAGGGCTGATCTAGAGGAAAGGATATCTAGTCAGTAACAGGGCTGATCTAGAGGAAAGGATATCTAGTCAGTAACAGGGCTGATCTAGAGGAAAGGATATCTAGTCAGTAACAGGGCTGATCTAGAGGAAAGGATATCTAGTCAGTAACAGGGCTAACCTAGAGTAAAGGATATCTAGTCAGTAACAGGGCTGATCTAGAGGAAAGGATATCTAGTCAGTAACGGGGCTGATCTAGAGTAAAGGATATCTAGTCAGTAACAGGGCTGATGTAGAGGAAAGGATATCTAGTCAGTAACAGGGCTGATCTAGAGGAAAGGATATCTAGTCAGTAACAGGGCTGATCTAGAGGAAAGGATATCTAGTCAGTAACAGGGCTGATCTAGAGGAAAGGATATCTAGTCAATAACGGGGCTGATCTAGAGGAAAGGATATCTAGTCAGTAACAGGGCTGATCTAGAGGGAAGACTGGGAGGATATCTAGTCAGTAACAGGGCTGATCTAGAGGGAAGGATATCTAGTCAGTAACAGGGCTGATCTAGAGGAAAGGATATCTAGTCAGTAACAGGGCTGATCTAGAGGAAAGGATATCTAGTCAGTAACAGGGCTGATCTAGAGGAAAGGATATCTAGCCAACAACAGGGCTGATCTAGAGGGAAGACTAGAATGATATCTAGCCAACAACAGGGCTGATCTAGAGGGAAGAATCAGAGGATATCTAGCCAACAACAGGGCTGATCTAGAGGGAAGAATCAGAGGATATCTAGCCAACAACAGGGCTGATCTCGAGGGAAGAATCAGAGGATATTGAGTCAAAGGGAACATATTGGTGAAGAACAGGATCAGAGAGATGAAAGTGCACACTGAAACATTCTAGGACATAGTACGTTCACACCAATCAACAGATGTGTCCTCTTGCTCTTAAGGGTAGCTAGCGGACCGCAGAGGGCCTTTTAACACTGTATTCACTAGAATATACATACACAAAGTCGTCAAGAGGATTCCTGTTTGGGTCTGTTATCACCGGCTAGTGATTTGCAGAGGGAACCTAAGGGTTCTGTGTCTGACAAGTTCTCACTGTGTGTGTGTGTGTGTGTGTGTGTTCAGCCAGATGGTGCCCCACACCACAATGAGTACATGAGGTAAGAGTCCAATCAGCACTATGACATCACCTCTTATGATCCACTACAGATGTGGACCGAAGCTTTGGAGTGAAGTTCAACTCCCGACAGGACACTACAGAGAGCGAGCGGCTCCGCCCCAAATGGCACCCTATTCTCTACAAGAGCTCTGATCTAAAGTAGTGCACTATGGGCCCCGAATAGGGTGCGATTTGGGAAGCAGTGAGTGACAAGGTAACTACCTATACACTAAACCAGATGTGTCTCCATACCGAGGCTGTATAATTGATTTACTCAACCTTTATTTAACTAGGCAAGTCAGTTAAGAACAAATTCTTATTTACAATGACCAAACCTGGACGACTCTGGGCCAATTGTGCGCCGCCCTATGGGATGTGTATGATATTAGCTAGCAGCACGACTCATCTGTTACTGTACATCAGGGATGGGCGACTGGTGCGTTTGTTAGGCCTGAGGAACATCTCAAAGATCATCGATGGAAACAGGATGTACCTGTTGCTCAATTTCGAGTCTCAGAGCAAAAGGGTCTGAAAACGTATGTAAATTTTTAAAAAGTAAGTTTATTTTTTTAATACATTTTTATAAATTTCTAACAAAAACTATTTTCACTTTGTGATTATGCTGTATTGTGTTTAGAATGATTTAATTATTTTAGCCATTTTAGAATAAGGATTTAATGTAACAAAATGTGTAAAAAGTAAAGGGGCCTGAATACTTTCCGAATGCACAGTATAAAATCTTGAACTTTAAAATGTCAATTTGTTCTCATCCCTGTCACGAGGGGGGGGTTGGTAAAAAGTTCTCGCAAGGTGTTTGTGTGGGGGGCTCGAGCCGAAGACCCACTGAGGCCCCCCCACCCCCATCAAAAGTTGCCCATCCCTGCTGTACGTGATATGAGCTAGCATTACGACTCATCTGTTAGTGTAGATTATATTAGGGAAAGGAAATATCGAGTTAGTTCCACAACTGCATGCACTCAACCAAAATATGATGCATTCAGCAAGTATTCAGACCCCTTCCCCTTGTCCACATTGTTACGTTACAGCCTCATTCTGAAATGGATAAAATACATGTTTGTCATCAAGCTACACACAATACCCCATAATGACATCACAATACCCCATAATGACATCACAATACCCCATAATGACATCACAATACCCCATAATGACTTCACAATAGCCCATAATGACTTCACAATAGCCCATAATGACTTCACAATAGCCCATTATGACTTCACAATAGCCCATAATGACATCACAATACCCCATAATGGCTTCACAATACCCCATAAAATAACAAAGCGAAAACAGGTTTAGACATTTTTGCAAATGTATAAATAATAAAAAACAGAAATACCTTATTTACATAAGTATTCAGACAATTTGCTATGAGACTCGAAATAGAGCTAAGGTGCATCCTGTTTCTATTGATCATCCTTGAGATGTTTCTACAACTTGATTAGAGTCCACCTGTGGTAAAATGCAATTGATTGGACATTATTTGGAAAGGCACACACCTGTCTATATAAAAGGTCCCACAGTTGACAATGGATGTCAGAGCAAGAACCAGGAGGTCGAAGGAATTGTCCGTAGAGCTCAGAGACTATATTGTGTCAAGGCACAGATCTGGGGAAGGGTACCAAAAAAATGTCTTCAGCATTGAAGGTCCCCAAGAACACAATGGCCTCCATCATTCTAAAGTGGAATAAGTTTGGAACCACCAAGACTCTTCCTAGAGCTGGCCACCGGGCTAAAGTGAGCAATCGGGGGAGAAGGGCCTTAGACTGTTGGGTACTTTATCACCTCCCTGACTATCTAACAGAGCTCCAGAGTTCTTCTGTGGAGATGGTAGAACCTTCCAGAAGCACAACCATCTCTGCAGCACTCCACCAAATCAGGCCTTTATGGTAGTGGCCAGACGGAAGCAATTCCTCAGTAAAAGACACATGACAACCCGCTTGGAGTTTGCCAAAAGGCACCTAAAGGACTATCATGACGCTAGCTCTTTCAGTGAATTGGCTAGCAGAGCTGTGAACTCTGTTTATTCAGGTACCTCAGTTATGAGGCTTGCATCTAATTATTGTATAAAATGAATGAGTAAAGATGAAACTATTTGCGAAATGATGTAATGTGTGAAAGTTTTTACTGTAGATGATATCAACTAGCAGTCAGACACGACACCACAGGTCACCTAACTGACTAGATGATATTAACTAGCAGTCCGACACGACACCACAGGTCACCTAACTGACTAGATGATATTAACTAGCAGTCGGACACGACACAACAGATCACCTAACTGACTAGATGATATTAACTAGCAGTCCCGACACCACAGGTCACCTAACTGACTAGATGATATTAACTAGCAGTCCCGACACCACAGGTCACCTAACTGACTAGATGATATCAACTAGCAGTCAGACACGACACCACAGGTCACCTAACTGACTAGATGATATTAACTAGCAGTCCGACACGACAGGTCACCTAACTGACTAGATGATATTAACTAGCAGTCCGACACGACACCACAGGTCACCTAACTGACTAGATGATATTAACTAGCAGTCCGACACGACACCACAGGTCACCTAACTGACTAGATGATATTAACTAGCAGTCGGACACGACACAACAGATCACCTAACTGACTAGATGATATTAACTAGCAGTCCCGACACCACAGGTCACCTAACTGACTAGATGATATTAACTAGCAGTCCCGACACCACAGGTCACCTAAGTGCGACAGTACAGGATAGGATTATACTAGCGTGAATGATTTTTTAAAAATGATGTCATGTATATAAGTTGGATCATTCCTGACATCAGACATGAGTTACAGCCACATCACACTCAGTAGGGAACAAGCTGCATATATGAAACTTAAACCACACGTGCACTTGGAGTCCCTACCTTGCCAGGCCTGCTGTAGCAAGGTCCCTAATGGCACCCTCTCCGCACAAGGCTCTGGTCAAACAAAGTGCACTATATAGTGAATAGGGTGCCACTTGGAGACGCATCAAAGTGTCCTTTAAAAAAATTAAAAACTCTTGACATCCACAGAGGCTGTTAATACACACGTCGGAGATCGTATGAAGAGAGAGGAGATGCCAGAATGTGCTTAGTAAGGGCCTTACTCAGCCTTGTCCCGGAGGCTTAACGAAATGTGTCAAAGTCTCAGATCACTGAGAGTACAAAGTGTTCAACATCAGAGCACAAAATAAAAAAGAGAGCGAGCCAGAGAAAGGCTGAACATCACAGGGCTAAACCCCGGCTGGAATACTGATTTCTGTCATGTAGACATCGTCTGAGTCCCAAAAGGAGCCCTATTCCTTATCTAGTGCACTAGATGGGGACTATGGTCCATAGAGCCCTGGTCAACAGTAGTGCACTACATGGGGCCTATGGTCTGATTTGGGATGCTCCCCCTGGTGTGTGAAGACATCGATTACCCGTCCTATCCGGTTATTGATCCCTTTAGACTATTGGCTCATAAATGATCAGAAGATTTTGGACCCTAAATCATTGGTTTCTGTCGTGTTCCACTAAGCTATACGATTCAACTGCTTTGATTCAGCACATTAAAACAGACTGGGGGAAAGTCCCGTAGTGGAAGATACAGCTCCCTTGTGGAGTGGGTTCATTTCAGCTTCCCTTGACTGTAGAAACCTGGGGGGGGGAAAGCCAGGTCGTTCCAAGATTGATGCTGAAATTGGACGTCTATCCATGTCTTGAGGACGTTGAGACATTGCCCTGAAAAACAGCCACTAGGGGCAACATTGAGAGCTATTACCATAAAGAAGTTTTGGGTAATCCCATGACTCTGGGTAATCCCATGACTCTGGGTAATCCCATGACTCTGGGTAATCCCATGACTCTGACAGGTTGTGGATCAGAAGGTTGTGTGTTCGCTCCCAGTCGTGGACACTCATTTCTATTTTAACCCTAACCCAAACCTTAACCCTTCAGAATGAGAGTCTAATAACCTAACCCTTCATTTGGAAATGGGACGATACACAGGAGTAACGCTGACGTTTGAAGAACGTTGAGAAAATGATGCAGTAAGGCAGCTTGTTGAAAAAAAGCATCTGGTTTGGTTTGTTTTCGGGGGTACAATAAATATATTCCTTATGAAAATCGACTTTTAAACATCAAGTTAATCTCTTGTGATCTACCCAGGCTGGAAACAAGTAAAGATTCAACTAAAAGGGTGTTACAGAGAAACACCACACGCAGGCCCCGCCCCTCCCCACCACACCACACGCAGGCCCCGCCCCTCCCCACCACACCACACGCAGGCCCCTCCCCATCACACGCAGGCCCCTCCCCTCCCCACCACACGCAGGCCCCTCCCCTCCCCACCACACGCAGGCCCCTCCCCTCCCCACCACACGCAGGCCCCTCCCCTCCGCAGGCCCCTCCCCTCCCCGCCACACGCAGGCCCCTCCCCACGCCCCTCCCCACCCCACCACACGCAGGCCCCGCCCCTCCACACCACACGCAGGCCCCGCCCCTCCACAAGCAGGGTTTTTTTGTGGAACAGTAGAGTAGAGAGTAGATTATAATAGAAACCAGTAGAGACAATAAAGCCTAGCAGATTATAACAGAAACCAGTAGAGACAGTAAAGCCTAGCAGAGCAGATTATAATAGAAACCAGTAGACAGTAAAGCCTAGCAGAGCAGATTATAATAGAAACCAGTAGACAGTAAAGCCTAGCAGATTATAATAGAAACCAGTAGACAGTAAAGCCTAGCAGAGCAGATTATAATAGAAACCAGTAGACAGTAAAGCCTAGCAGAGCAGATTATAATAGAAACCAGTAGAGACAGTAAAGCCTAGCAGATTATAATAGAAACCAGTAGAGACAGTAAAACCTAGCAGATTATAATAGAAACCAGTAGAGACAGTAGAGCAGATTATAGTGAGTGGTGAGAGATTGAGTGATTAGTAAGAATGAGTGAAACGGTAGAGAGAGGTAGAGGCAGCAGAGTAGGCGTGTGTGACTCTCCGGCCTGTGATGGACACCACCTGTGTCGAAGGCTCAGGTTTAGATCACAGCTGTTCCTGTTCTTCAGAAGGAAGGTGATATGCTTGTGTCCCAAATGGCACCTTATTCCCTATAGGGCTCTTTTACATTACATTTAAGTCATTTAGCAGACGCTCTTATCCAGAGCGACTTACAAATTGGTGCTTTCACCTTATGACATCCAGTGGAACAGCCACTTTACAATAGTGCTTCTAGGTCTTTTTAGGGGGGTGAGAAGGATTACTCTGGTCTAAAGTAGTGCACTATATAGGGAATAGGGCTCTGGTCTAAAGTAGTGCACTATATAGGGAATAGGGCTCTGGTCTAAAGTAGTGCACTATCTAGGGAATAGGGCTCTGGTCTAAAGTAGTGCACTATATAGGGAATAGAATCCTGGTCTAAAGTAGTGCACTATATAGGGAATAGGGCCCTGGTCTAAAGTACTTTAGACCAGGATTCTACTCCCTATATAGTGCACTACTTTAGACCAGAGCCCTATTCCCTATATAGTGCACTACTTTTGCACTACTTTAGACCAGGGCCCTATTCCCTATATAGGGAATAGGGTGCCATTTGGGATACATTCCATAGTAAAATGCTGTGCTCAGGCCTTTAGACGAGAGAGGGGGAAGGAAGGAACTAACATATCCCACCACAGTTAGTCAATACTAGGAAGGAACTAACATATCCCACCACAGTTAGTCAATACTAGGAAGGAACTAACATATCCCACCACAGTTAGTCAATACTAGGAAGGAACTAACATATCCCACCACAGTTAGTCAATACTAGGAAGGAACTAACATATCCCACCACAGTTAGTCAATACTAGGAAGGAACTAACATATCCCACCACAGTTAGTCAATACTAGGAAGGAACTAGCATATCCACCACAGTTAGTCATATCCCACCACAGTTAGTCAATACTAGGAAGGAACTAACATATCCCACCACAGTTAGTCAATACTAGGAAGGAACTAACATATCCCACCACAGTTAGTCAATACTAGGAAGGAACTAACATATCCCACCACAGTTAGTCAATACTAGGAAGGAAGGAAGGAACTAACATATCCCATCAAAGTTAGTCAATACTAGGAAGGAAGGAAGGAACTAACATATCCCACCAAAGTTAGTCAATACTAGGAAGGAAGGAAGGAAGGAACTAACATATCCCACCACAGTTAGTCAATACTAGGAAGGAAGGAAGGAAGGAACTAACATATCCCACCACAGTTAGTCAATACTAGGAAGGAAGGAAGGAACTAACATATCCCACCACAGTTAGTCAATACTAGGAAGGAAGGAAGGAACTAACATATCCCACCACAGTTAGTCAATACTAGGAAGGAAGGAGGCACTACACCCCATCACAGTTAGTCAATACTAGGAAGGAAGGAAGGAAGGAGACTAGGAGAGGGGACAACAAACCACACCACATACAAATGAAATCGCATGGTCTCATATGATCTGCCATTTGTAATAAAAAGACAGCTTTTAAAAACGTTCATTACGAGCATAAAGGAGTTAGAAACAGCAGCACCTTATCGGCAAGACGACGGCGTATCGGCAAGACAACGACTTTTATTAAAGGTGAGGTCTACCAGTACCTTTCAACCTACTGTGTTTTATTAAAGGTGAGGTCTACCAGTACCCTTCAACCTACTGTATTTGATTAAAGGAGAGGTCTACCAGTACCTTTCAACCTACTGTATTTGATTAAAGGTGAGGTCTACCAGTACCTTTCAACCTACTGTGTTTTATTAAAGGAGAGGTCTACCAGTACCTTTCAACCTACTGTATTTTATTAAAGGTGAGGTCTACCAGTACCTTTCAACCTACTGTATTTTATTAAAGGTGAGGTCTACCAGTACCTTTCAACCTACTGTATTTTATTAAAGGTGAGGTCTACCAGTACCCTTCAACCTGCTGTGTTTTAAACGCCTCTCACCTGTCCTTACAGGTGGCCATTCTCTCTATGCACATTTGACTAAACTGACAATGCAAGTTCAGTGCCTCAGTTCCCCATAGCCCAGCCCTACATTGCCAGTTCCCCATAGAGCCCTACACTGGTAGTTCCCCATAGCCCAGCCCAGCCCTACACTGGTAGTTCCCCATAACCCAGCCCTACACTGGTAGTTCCCCATAGCCCAGCCCTACACTGGTAGTTCCCCATAGCCCAGCCCTACACTGGTAGTTCCCCATAACCCAGCCCTACACTGGTAGTTCCCCATAACCCAGCCCTACACTGCCAGTTCCCCATAGCCCAGCCCTACACTGGTAGTTCCCCATAGCCCAGCCCTACACTGGTAGTTCCCCATAACCCAGCCCTACACTGGTAGTTCCCCATATCAGAGCCCTACACTGGTAGTTCCCCATAGCCCAGCCCTACACTGGTAGTTCCCCATAGCCCAGCCCTACACTGGTAGTTCCCCATAGCCCAGCCCTACACTGCCAGTTCCCCATAGCCCAGCCCTACACTGGTAGTTCCCCATAGCCCAGCCCTACACTGGTAGTTCCCCATAACCCAGCCCTACACTGGTAGTTCCCCATATCAGAGCCCTACACTGGTAGTTCCCCATAGCCCAGCCCTACACTGGTAGTTCCCCATAGCCCAGCCCTACACTGGTAGTTCCCCATAGCCCAGCCCTACACTGGTAGTTCCCCAAAGCCCAGCCCTACACTGGTAGTTCCTCATAGCCCAGCCCTACACTGCCAGATACACAGCTAGCTAGCTAGCTAGCTAGCTAGCTAGCTTCTCCTTACAGCAGAGCTCTGGCCTGGGAGATACACAGCTAGCCAGCTTCTCCTTACAGCACAGCTCTGGCCTGGGAGATACACAGCTAGCCAGCTTCTCCTTACAGCACAGCTCTGGCCTGGGAGATACACAGCTAGCTAGCTTCTCCTTACAGCAGAGCTCTGGCCTGGGAGATACACAGCTAGCTAGCTTCTCCTTACAGCACAGCTCTGGCCTGGGAGATACACAGCTAGCCAGCTTCTCATTGAGTCAGAGCTCTGGCCTGGGAGATACACAGCTAGCCAGCTTCTCCTTACAGCAGAGCTCTGGCCTGGGAGATACACAGCTAGCCAGCTTCTCCTTACAGCACAGCTCTGGCCTGGGAGATACACAGCTAGCCAGCTTCTCCTTACATCACTCACAGCACAGCTGATGGAAGCCCATAAATATCCCTCTGAGAAATGGAAAGTAGAGCCTGCTGGGTTGCTGGGCTGCTGGGCTGCTGTAAGGCTCCAGTATCTACCGCGGTGACAGTAAATACTGGAGCACTAACTCAAGGTAAATCTAGTTCTGATAGTGACTCACAAAGCCCGCTGCTAGACGTATTCCACCTTAGTGTCAGCTCCAAGCAGTAACTCAAGGTAAAAAAAAACAGCCATGTCAGTGTGTAAGTGATTCATAACAGGAGTCATCCAGGTTTAACCAGATGATGTAGCCTTTTATTTAAGACCTTTCCTTTGTAACAAAGCTGTTGGGGCCAGTATCAATCAGCGAGAACAACTAGCATTAACTCAAAGCTGTAGGGGGGGTGGTCTAGATACTACTAGGTGCTCTTGAATCTCAACAAGAGCACCTAGTAGTATCTGAAGGTCAACCAGCCCTGTTTGAGGGTTAGAGATGACATTCCACCAGCCCTGTTTGGGGGCAGGGCTGGGCTGGGGGGCGGGGCAGGGCAGGGCTGGGCTGGGGGGCGGGGCTGGGGCTGAGCTGGTTTTTCTTCCAGTGATGTCCGCGGTAAAGCATTCCTTTGGGGATGTGAGAAGGTAGTCATGCGGTGTTCTGGGAGACTGATGATGATGTCAGGACACTTGGGCTGAGTCCCACATGGAACTCTAGTCCCTACATTTATTCATTTAAGGCTAATCAGTAGTGCACCACTTTTGACCAGAACCCACAGGGAATAGGGCACTACTTTTGACCAGGCCAATAGGGCTTTGGTGCACTAGGGAATAGGGTGTCATTTGGGAAACAATGTATATGCCCTATATAGGGACACAGCCAATGTGTAAGGCACTATATAGGGAAGAGGGACACAGCCAATGTTGGGCACTATATAGGGAAGAGGGACACAGCCAGTGTAGGGCACTATATAGGGAAGAGGGACACAGCCAATGTGTAGGGCACTATATAGGGAAGAGGGACACAGCCAATGTGTAGGGCACTATATAGGGAAGAGGGACACAGCCAATGTGTAGGGCACTATATAGGGAAGAGGGACACAGCCAATGTGTAGGGCACTATATAGGGAAGAGGGACACAGCCAATGTGTAGGGCACTATATAGGGAAGAGGGACACAGCCAATGGATACCGGGAAGAGAAAGGGCTCTGCTGTTGCCAGGGTCTGGGAACGGGAGAGACATGAGGAATGACGGCATTCCAGGAATTTAGAGGAAACATTGTGTTCCTGGCTCATACAGGGAGAGGAGGACAGAAGCAGAGCATTCACAGACATATACCATCCTACACACACAGCGGTGAACACACACAGCGGTGAACACACACAGCTCTGAACAGAAACCCCATTTAACAGGTCTACAGGACAACCATCTAGAAAGACACGAATGGACCTAAAAATCAGTTGCCAAACTCAACACATACAGCCATATAATCCTCCTAAAAAAAATATATCTAACCTTCTCAAAGCTACTAACTGTCACACACACAATAACTAGTACTATTTGCACATTGCTTAATAAAATTTTTAAATGTAGCTGTGACTATAATACTTTACATGTCTTGACATTTTAAAACCTTTGATTGCGACGCTTAGTGTTCATTTCTAATAGTTTGTTTCTTCTCACTTTTGTTTATCGATTTTACTTACTTTGGCAATGTAAACATATGTTTCCCATGCTATTTAGAGAGGCAGAGCGAGAGGCCGAGCGAGAGGCCGAGCGAGAGGCCGAGCGAGAGGCCGAGCGAGAGGCCATCTCTTCTCTGAAGCTTTAGTCTTGCTGTCAGTTGGATTGTTCTTTATTGTGTAAATCAGCTCTCTCTCTCTCTGGGCTGAGACGATACTTCAGGGGGCCTGGGACAGAGAGACACAGACCAGACCACCCACACATCACTTCCTGGAGGTCCAGCCAGTCACAGCCTGAGAGAGAAGTCTGTCAGCCAGTCAGAGCGGCTAGACTAGGGGGCGACTAGACTTTTTATTACGCTACAAGTCAGTCAACAGTCTGATGTCATACTAGCAGGCCCCTGTCTCAGCCAGCCTGAGCTTAAATGAAAAGGCCTTTCATTATGAAATCCGTCAGTCAACAGGGATCTACTAGTATGACTGTACTGTCACTATGGAAACAGCCAGAGGATATAACCTAAACGGGTGGTGTAAACCCAAGTATGACTGTACTGTCACTATGGAAACAGCCAGGGGATATAACCTAAACGGGTGGTATAAACCCAAGTATGACTGTACTGCCACTATGGAAACAGCCAGGGGCTATAACCTAAACAGGTGGTGTAAACCCAAGTATGACTGTACTGTCACTATGGAAACAGCCAGGGGATATAACCTAAACGGGTGGTGTAAACCCAAGTATGACTGTACTGTCACTATGGAAACAGCCAGGGGATATGACCTAAACGGGTGGTGCAAACCCAAGTATGACTGTACTGTCACTATGGAAACAGCCAGGGGCTATAACCTAAACGGGTGGTGTAAACCCAAGTATGACTGTACTGTCACTATGGAAACAGCCAGGGGATATAACCTAAACGGGTGGTGTAAACCCAAGTATGACTGTACTGTCAATATGGAAACAGCCAGGGGATTTAACCTAAACGGGTGGTGTAAACCCAAGTATGACTGTACTGTCGCTACACTAATATGACAACAAGCAGTCAATAGCCCACGGCAAAGGCCCGTTACTACGACTGTAGTCCTGTCTGATAATACCTGCAGTATGAACATACCAGAGTCCCTATCCTGTCTGATAATACCTGCAGTATGAACATACCAGAGTCCCTATCCTGTCTGATAATACCTGCAGTATCCTGTCTGATAATACCTGCAGTATCCTGTCTGATAATACCTGCAGTATGAACATACCCGAGTCCCTATCCTGTCTGATAATACCTGCAGTATCCTGTCTGATAATACCTGCAGTATCCTGTCTGATAATACCTGCAGTATGAACATACCCGAGTCCCTATCCTGTCTGATAATACCTGCAGTATGAACATACCAGAGTCCCTATCCTGTCTGATAATACCTGCAGTATCCTGTCTGATAATACCTGCAGTATCCTGTCTGATAATACCTGCAGTATGAACATACCAGAGTCCCTATCCTGTCTGATAATACCTGCAGTATCCTGTCTGATAATACCTGCAGTATCCTGTCTGATAATACCTGCAGTATGAACATACCCGAGTCCCTATCCTGTCTGATAATACCTGCAGTATCCTGTCTGATAATACCTGCAGTATAAACACCAGGGTTTCAGCAATCTTTTCCACCTGGAGTGCTAATTTATCTGACCATTTCTACCGATCTACGTGACAGTTCTGATTTTTATATGCACATCTTGGTGAAACGGTTTCATCTATAATAGTCTTTGCCTCTCAGTCAGTCATGGGGTTCTTCTTTGTTGGTAGGGAAGAAACACAGATCCTGTTCTCTCACCGATCCAGAGGAAACATGTTATGATACTAGGCTGGTACTGAGCGAGCGAGCGTGGACGGGTGGGCAGGCGAGCGTGGACGGGCGGGCAGGCGAGCGTGGACGGGCGGGCAGGCGAGCGTGGACGGGCGGGCGAGATCGCGAGGGAAGGCAGGCGAGTGTGCCAGGGCGGGCGAGAGGAGGCAGAAAGAAATAGTAGGTACAAGAGGTAGGAAGAGCCACAGAGTGCACGTACAAACAGGCTGGTTCAGCCGCTCCCTCCATCACAGGCACACCGACCAATGTTGCACTTATAAGGGCTGGAGTCCCTGTGTTGGGTGTCACTCTGTTCCATAGCCAGTTGTTTATGGACAATCAGAGAAATCGTTTAGCTACGTACGCTTCATTTAGCTAAGATACAGTGACCTAACACAGTAACAAGTTGTTCCTGGGCAAGCCTAAACAAGCCACAACATGTCCTTATGAGGAGAGAGAGAGAGAGAAGTGGAGCAACTCAGTCTGATACTGTATCATACATACTGATTACATCCCAATTGGCCCCCCTCTTCACTAGAGCCCTATGGACCCTGATCAAAAAGGAGTGCTCTAGTGCACATGGTAATAGGGTGTGATTTGGGACACGCCCCACTGACACACGTCAGAGGAATGCATGAACTGAGAGGCAACTGATAGTTTCAGAGCTGAAACATGGATTTAATTCCACCCATCATAGCTAGCTGTTCTCCCCCCCCCCCCATAGTTTCAGAGCTGAAACATGGATTTAATTCCACCCATCATAGCTAGCTGTTCTCCCCCCATAGTTTCAGAGCTGAAACATGGATTTAATTCCACCCATCATAGCTAGCTGTTCTAACCCCCATAGTTTCAGAGCTGAAACATGGATTTAATTCCACCCATCATAGCTAGCTGTTCTCCCCCCCCCCATAGTTTGCTGTTCAAATAAAACCCACAACAGGTGTCATGGTCAGACCCAGGGTTCAGGTCACACTGGGGTCAAGGAGCTTATGCTACATTCAGATATAGACGCTTTCAAAATAGCTGCTTAGGAATTGTAGCATATGGATGGAACATACCCGGTTGATTGACAGAGCAGAGTAACCTGTATAATGTATAACCTGTATAATGTATAACCTGTATAATGTATAACCTGTATAATGTATAACCTGTATAATGTATAACCTGTATAACCTGTATAACCTGTATAATGTGTAACCTGTATAACCTGTATAATGTATAACCTGTATAATGTGTAACCTGTATAATGTGTAACCTGTATAACCTGTATAATGTATAACCTGTATAATGTGTAACCTGTATAACCTGTATAATGTATAACCTGTATAATGTGTAACCTGTATAATGTATAACCTGTATAATGTATAACCTGTATAACCTGTATAATGTGTAACCTGTATAACCTGTATAATGTGTAACCTGTATAATGTGTAACCTGTATAATGTATAACCTGTATAATGTATAACCTGTATAATGTATAACCTGTATAATGTATAACCTGTATAATGTATAACCTGTATAATGTGTAACCTGTATAATGTGTAACCTGTATAATGTATAACCTGTATAACCTGTATAATGTATAACCTGTATAATGTATAACCTGTATAATGTATAACCTGTATAATGTATAACCTGTATAATGTATAACCTGTATAATGTGTAACCTGTATAATGTGTAACCTGTATAATGTATAACCTGTATAACCTGTATAATGTATAACCTGTATAATGTATAACCTGTATAATGTATAACCTGTATAATGTATAACCTGTATAATGTGTAACCTGTATAATGTGTAACCTGTATAATGTATAACCTGTATAACCTGTATAATGTATAACCTGTATAATGTATAACCTGTATAACCTGTATAACCTGTATAATGTATAACCTGTATAACCTGTATAATGTATAACCTGTATAACCTGTATAATGTATAACCTGTATAATGTATAACCTGTATAACCTGTATAACCTGTATAACCTGTATAATGTATAACCTGTATAATGTATAACCTGTATAATGTATAACCTGTATAACCTGTATAATGTGTAACCTGTATAATGTATAACCTGTATAACCTGTATAACCTGTATAATGTATAACCTGTATAACCTGTATAATGTATAACCTGTATAACCTGTATAATGTATAACCTGTATAATGTATAACCTGTATAACCTGTATAATGTATAACCTGTATAATGTATAACCTGTATAACCTGTATAACCTGTATAATGTATAACCTGTATAACCTGTATAACCTGTATAACCTGTATAATGTATAACCTGTATAATGTATAACCTGTATAATGTATAACCTGTATAACCTGTATAATGTATAACCTGTATAATGTATAACCTGTATAATGTATAACCTGTATAATGTATAACCTGTATAATGTGTAACCTGTATAACCTGTATAATGTATAACCTGTATAATGTATAACCTGTATAATGTATAACCTGTATAATGTGTAACCTGTATAATGTGTAACCTGTATAATGTATAACCTGTATAATGTATAACCTGTATAATGTATAACCTGTATAATGTATAACCTGTATAACCTGTATAATGTATAACCTGTATAATGTATAACCTGTATAATGTATAACCTGTATAATGTATAACCTGTATAATGTGTATAACAGACACAAAGCCAGACATACAGACCCCCCCCCCAGGTCAAACAAACACACAGCAAATGGCATGTACACACACACACACAGATTCATACTTGAATCTATATGTATGTATGTATGCATGTATGTATGTATGTACATATGCCATTTGCTGTGCGAGTAGAGTAGATTCAAGTATGAGCCAGGCATATATATATATATATATATATATATAGCCTGTCTCATACTTGAATCTACTCTTTGTGTATATATAGGCCTGGCTCCTACTTGAATCTACTCTTTGTGTATATATATGCCTGGCTCCTACTTGAATTTACTCTTTGTGTATATATATATATATATATGCCTGGCTCCTACTTGAATCTACTCTTTGTGTATATATATGCCTGGCTCTTGAATCTACTTTTGTGTAATATATAGGCTGGCTCCTACTCTACTTGTGTATATATAGGCCTGGCTCCTACTTGAATCTACTCTTTGTGTATATATAGGCCTGGCTCCTACTTGAATCTACTCTTTGTGTATATATAGGCCTGGCTCCTACTTGAATCTACTCTTTGTGTATATATAGGCCTGGCTCCTAAATCTACCTTTGTGATAAAAGGCCTGGCTCCTACTTGAATCTACTCTTTGTGTATTTATATTTTTAATCTACTCTTTGTTTCCTGCAAACACCTTCAGATAAAATGCGTCAGGATTTATATTTTATTCTTTGTTTCCTGCTCTAGGGTTATATTTACTACTTGATAAACTTATTTACTATTACGTTTTGATTTCTTTCGCCGTCTTGACGATTTGACACGAAAATAAACGAGACAGACAGAAAGAGCGAACGAGAGACAAACGCAAAATATCATTATCACTAATGAATAATACAAGTTCTACATTTTGTCTGAGTTGTGCGTGACCTTAGGGTGGCAACACATACATGGGGATTTCTCCCTTCTGGTGGCTTCCTTCAACCAGAAGTTGATCTCATTTCAGATCATTTCCACAATGTAGGACTGCGCAATAAGGGACCTCACCCCACCCCACCCCACCCCACCCCACCCCACCTCACCCCACCCCACCCCACCCCACCCCACCCCACCTCACCCCACCCCACCCCACCCCACCTCACCCCACCCCACCCCACCTCACCCCCCCACCCCACCCCACCCCACCCCACCCCACCCCACCAAAAAACAGAGGTCTTATTTTTAACCAAATATTGAAATTGTGACTTGGAGATTTAGATCAAAACAGTTAGTTGAACTGTTGGAATCCTGGAAATATAATGAATATTCTAATTATACAGTTATAATGTAATAAAAGTACATTTTGAATACAGTGTTTGACCTGACAATGAATGTAAGTCAGGAGGCATTCATAGAATACCAATAGGATCCCTATAGAGGCCTTATTGTGACAGGGTAGGAACCAAAGTGTTGGTCAGTGTTTCCCAGGGGAGTGGGACCCTACAATCTTTGGCTACATTAAAATGGTTTCTCTTACTTCATGTAGCTAACAGTCATGCTTTGCGTATTCCTCTCAGATTTGGAAGATACTGTTGCACAAACATGCTGATTTAGGTCTACACCATCACAGGTATCAGTATTAGCTAGCTACGTTTACAACTTGCTAAGAAAATACCAAACTACCTGTTTGCAAACAGTAAGATACACAAACCAAGTGTAATTATAGAACACTTGTGGGTTTATATTGAGAAGCCAATTGGAAAGGTGCATCAATCAACATATTGTTGCATCGACCATGCAGACTGAAGAGTGGACAGTCGGCAGATGATCTCTGGTGAGTGTCTCACACACACACACACACACACACACAGCTTACCCTGGACCCATGGTGCACCGTGAGTGCTGGTCCTTCCCCTGAAGTCGTGAGGGTTGAGGGTTATACAGTATATACTCATGGCTAAAGAGGAGAGAAGAGAGGTTATACAGTTCCCATGGCCTAAAGAGGAGAGAAGAGAAGAGAGAGGGTTATGAATACCCCAAAGAGGAGAGAAGAGAGAGGGTGGTGGCCTAAAGAGAGAGAAGAGAGAGGGTTATACCGTCATGAAAGAGGAGAGAAGAGAGAGGGGTTATACAGTAAAGAGGAGGAGAAGAGAGAGGGTTATACTATATACATGGCCTAAAGAGGAGAGAAGAGAGAGGGTTATACAGTATATACTCATGTAAAGAGGAGAGAAGAGAGAGGGTTATACAGTATATACTCATGGCCTAAAGAGGAGAGAAGAGAAGAGAGAGGGTTATACAGTATATACTCATGGCCTAAAGAGGAGAGAAGAGAGAGGGTTATACAGTATATACTCATGGCCTAAAGAGGAGAGAAGAGAGAGGGTTATACAGTATATACTCATGGCCTAAAGAGGAGAGAAGAGAGAGGGTTATACAGTATATACTCATGGCCTAAAGAGGAGAGAAGAGAGAGGGTTATACAGTATATACTCATGGCCTAAAGAGGAGAGAAGAGAGAGGGTTATACAGTATATACTCATGGCCTAAAGAGGAGAGAAGAGAGAGGGTTATACAGTATATTATACAGTATATACATGGCCTAACAGTATATACTCATGGCCTAAAGAGGAGAGAAGAGAGAGGGTTATACAGTATATACTCATGGCCTAAAGAGGAGAGAAGAGAGAGGTTATTCATGGAAAGAGGAGAGAAGAGAGGGTTATTCATGGAATATATAAGAGGACACACTGAACAAAACGCAACATGTAAAGTGTTGGTTCCATGTTTGATGAGCTGAAATAACAGATCCCTGAAATGTTCCGTAGACACACAAAAAAGGTTATTTCTCTCATTTTGTGCATAAATTAGCTTACATCCCTGTTAGTGAGCATTTCTCCTTTGCCAAGACGGCATATCAATAAGCGGATTAAACAGCATGATCATTACACAGGTGCACCTTGTGCTCCGGACAATAAGATGTCACAGCAGACCACATGTAACCATGCCAACCCAGGACATCCACATCCGGCTTATTCACCTGGACAGCTGATGAAACTGAGGAGTGTTTCTGTCTGTAATTTTAAAAAACCTTGTGGGGGAAAAACCTCATTCTGATTGGCTGGGCCTGACTCCCCATGGCGACACCACTGCCCAGTCATGTGAAATCCATAGATTAGGTCCTAATGAATTTATTTCAATTGACCTACAAATGAGCTAAAAGGTTTTAAACCTTTGCATAGAATTACATGTAAGGCCTGTTTCTCTGAGGAGAGTTGGTATGGATGGGCTTGCCTTGGCAGCAGAACGCCAACACAGCAGGGACTCAAGAGTTCCCTCATGCCCAGATCCTCCAACCCAGAGGTTGCATCCCATATGGCACCCTAATTCCTTTATAACGCACTACTTTTGACCAGTGCCCTATGAACAGTAGTGCACTACGTGGAGAATAGGGTACCATTGAGGACACAGTGTTTCCCAAACCAGCAGCTATAAAAACAACATGCTGATTAGCTGAAATCAGAGGTGATAGACTAATGTTGGAATGATTCCACCATATATCTCCCTAAATCTTCTACACGGTGAACCATTTAACACACGTTCTCAGTTTTTATGTCGCCCAGAAAGCAAGCAAACAAGGAGTCAGTTAGGGCCTCTTCACACCACTTTGACTGACCCCCCCCCCCCCCCACACACACACAAAGGACAGAGATACCTGTGTTGTGTAAAGAGACGGAACTAGATCTAAATCTCTCTCTTTTTTTTAAAGAGATGTCTCCCACACTACCTCCTGAGGTAGGCATCTACACCACATAGCTCCTCTGAGTGGTACATGTGTAAAGACAACAGCTCTCCCACACCATGTCCTGAGGTAGGCATCTACACCTCCTCTGAGTGGTACATAAAGACAACAGCTCTCCCACACCATGTCCTGAGGTAGGCATCTACACCACATAGCTCCTCTGAGGGTACATGTGTAAAGACAACAGCTCTCCCACACCATGTCCTGAGGTAGGCATCTACACCACATAGCTCCTCTGAGTGGTACATGTGTAAAGACAACAGCTCTCCCACACCATGTCCTGACATCTACATGTCCTGAGGTAGGCATCTCCCACACCATGTCATAGGCTCCTCTGAGTGGTACATGTGTAAAGACAACAGCTCTCCCACACCATCTATGTCCTGAGTGGTACATGTGGACAACAGCTCTCCCACACCATGTCCTGAGGTAGGCATCTACATAGCTCCTCTGAGTGGTACATGTGTAAAGACAACAGCTCTCCCACACCATGTCCTGAGGTAGGCATCTACACCACATAGCTCCTCTGAGTGGTACATGTGTAAAGACAACAGCTCTCCCACACCATGTCCTGAGGTAGGCATCTACACCACATAGCTCCTCTGAGTGGTACATGTGTAAAGACAACAGCTCTCCCACACCATGTCCTGAGGTAGGCATCTACACCACATAGCTCCTCTGAGTGGTACATGTGTAAAGACAACAGCTCTCCCAAGGTAGGCATCTCCTCTGAGTGGTACATGTGTAAAGACAACACACCATGTCCTGAGGTAGGCATCTACACCACATAGCTCCTCTGGAGTGGTACATGTGTAAAGACAACAGCTCTCCCACACCATGTCCTGAGGTAGGCATCTACACCACATAGCTCCTCTGAGTGGTACAATGTCCTGAGGTAGGCATCTACACCACATAGCTCCTCTGAGTGGTACATGTGTAGCTCTCCCACACCATGTCCTGAGGTAGGCATCTACACCACATAGCTCCTCTGAGTGGTACATGTGTAAAGACAACAGCTCTCCCACACCATGTCCTGAAAATCTACACCACATAGCTCCTCTGAGTGGTACATGTGTAAAGACACCTCTCCCACACCATGTCCTGAGGTAGGCATCTACACCACATAGCTCCTCTGAGTGGTAAAGACATGTGTAAAGACAAAAGACAGCTCTCCCACACCATGTCCTGAGGTAGGCATCTACACCACATAGCTCCTCTGAGTGGTACATGTAAATCTACACCACATAGCTCCTCTGAGTGGTACATGTGTAAAGACAACAGCTCTCCCACACCATGTCCTGAGGTAGGCATCTACACCACATAGCTCCTCTGGTGGTACATGTGTAAAGACAACAGCTCTGAGGTAGGCATACACCACATAGCTCCTCTGAGTGGTACATGTGTAAAGACAACAGCTCTCCCCACACCATGTCCTGAGGTAGGCATCTACACCACATAGCTCCTCTGAGTGGTACATGTGTAAAGACAACAGCTCTCCCACACCATGTCCTGAGGTAGGCATCTACACCACATAGCTCCTCTGAGTGGTACTGTGTAAAGACAACTCTCCCACACCATGTCCTGAGTGGCATCTATGCTGTGTAAAGACAACAGCTCTCCCACACCAGGTGTCCATCTACACCACATAGCTCCTCTGAAGGTACATGTGTAAAGACAACAGCTCTCCCACACCACCTGATAGGCATCTACACCACATCCTCTGAGTGGTACATGTGTAAAGACAACAGCTCTCCCACACATGTCCTGAGGTAGGCATCTACACCACATAGCTCCTCTGAGTGGTACATGTGTAAAGACAACAGCTCTCCCACACCATGTCCTGAGGTAGGCATCTACACCACACTCCTCTGATAGCTCCTCTGAGGTAGGCATCTACACCACATAGTGAGTGGTACAAAAGACAACAGCTCTCCCACACCATGTCCTGAGGTAGGCATCTACACCACATAGCTCCTCTGAGTGGTACATGTGTAAAGACAACAGCTCTCCCACACCATCTCCTGAGTGGTAATCTACACCACATGTCCTGAGTGTACATGGACAACAGCTCTCTATGTCCTGACATCTACACCACATAGCTCCTCTGAGTGGTACATGTGTAAAGACAACAGCTCTCCCACACCATGTCCTGAGGTAGGCATCTACACCACATAGCTCCTCTGTGTAAAGACAACAGCTCTCCCACACCATGTCCTGAGTGGTCACATAGCTCCTCTGAGTGGTACATGTGTAAAGACAACAGCTCTCCCACACCATGTCCTGAGGTAGGCATCTACACCACATAGCTCCTCTGAGTGATACATGGCATCTACACCACATAGCTGTGGTACATGTGTAAAGACAACAGCTCTCCCACACCATGTCCTGAGGTAGGCATCTACACCACATAGCTCCTCTGAGTGGTACATGTGTAAAGACAACAGCTCTCCCACACCATGTCCTGAGGTAGGCATCTACACCACAGTCCCATAGGCTCCTCTGAGTGGTACATGTGTAAAGACAACAGCTCTCCCACACCATGTCCTGAGGTAGGCATCTACACCACATAGCTCCTCTGAGTGGTACATGTGTAAAGACAACAGAAAATTACCTTAATGCTCCGTTTGTTTGTTTGTTTGTTTGTTTGTTTGCCAGATTGAAAATTAAAAGGAGTTTGTGAATCATTGCATTGAAATAAAGTGTGCAACACGACTTGGATGAGAAGCTCCTGTATAGTTTGAATTTCTCTCTTTATTTTGTTTGTCTCCATACTATTGTATTTACAGTATGATAAATAGCTTTACACAGGTGAGAGAGGAATGGGATTCTAGCCACACCACACCACAAGGAGTGTAAACAGAAAAGTTGCAAATCCGAAGTTGGAGACAGACCCGACTAGACATATTTTACTCATGTAAATCCACCCTTAAAAAAAAGAAAGAAAAAAAAGAAGGTCAGGACCCTTTAAAACCAGGGACACACAAAAGGAAGGAATGTGCCACGACCCGCTCTAACACACTGGTTGAGAAACAGTCTAATGCAAGGCTAAACTAACTCGAAGCGTTGCAAGACGCCAGCTGTGCAAACTGATTGGAACGTCTACCCATGGACTCCTACAGGAAGAGAGTGATTGGAACGTCTACCCATGGAATCCTACAGGAAGAGAGTGATTGGAACGTCTACCCATGGAATCCTACAGGAAGAGAGTGATTGGAACGTCTACCCATGGAATCCTACAGGAAGAGAGTGATTGGAACGTCTACCCATGGAATCCTACAGGAAGAGAGTGATTGGAACGTCTACCCATGGAATCCTACAGGAAGAGAGTGATTGGAACGATCTACCCATGGAATCCTACAGGAAGAGAGTGATTGAACGTCTACCCATGGAATCCTACAGGAAGAGAGTGATTGGAACGTCTACCCATGGAATCCTACAGGAAGAGAGTGATTGGAACGTCTACCCATGGAATCCTACAGGAAGAGAGTGATTGGAACGTCTACCCATGGAATCCTACAGGAAGAGAGTGATTGGAACGTCTACCCATGGAATCCTACAGGAAGAGAGTGATTGGAACGTCTACCCATGGAATCCTACAGGAAGAGAGTGCAAGGGGTTATTTATTACAGAATAACTAGAAGACTATTTAAATACAAATATCTCATTAACATTAGAACAGTTACAGGCCTTGGGTCAGATTCAAGGAGAACAGAGGACCCGAAATGGAGTGTCTACATCAATTCTTGACCAATAAGAAACAACTGTTTTTTTTTCCCGTTGCAAAACGTTTTGCTACGTTGTGCACTAATAAATACAACCCAGAGTCACATCCACCTCTGGTCTGAATGACACACTGACAGTCAGACATGCAGTATCGAGAGAACAGCAGAGAGACATTGCCTTTACATTCAGGTGACCCCAAACAGGCTTACAGTGCCAGTCAAAAGTTGACACACCTACTCATTCAAGGGTTTTTCTTCATTTAATTTTTTAAAATATATTTTCTACATTGTACAATACTAGTGAAGACGTCAAAACTATGAAATAACACCTATGGAATTAGGTAGTAACCAAAAAAGAAGTGTTACACAAATCTAAATATATTTTAAAAATTCTCCAAAGTAGCCACCCTTTGCCTAGACGACAGCTTTGCACACTCTTGGCATTCTCTCAACCAGCTTCATGAGGAATGCTTTTCCAAAAGTCTTGAAGGAGTTCCCAAGTATGCTGAGCACTTGTTAGCCATTTTTCCTTCACTCTGCTGTCCAAACTCATCCCAAACCATCTCAAAATTGGTGATGTGGAGGCCAGGTTATCTGATGCAGCAACTCGATCACTCTCCTTCTTGGTCAAATAGCCCTTACACAGCCTGGAGGCGTGTTGGCTCATTGTCCTGTTGAAAAACACATGATAGTCCCACTACGTGCAAACCAGATGGGATGGCGTATCACTGCAGAATGCTGTGGTAGCCATGCTGGTTAAGTGTGCCTTGAATTCTAAATAAATCTCAGACAGTGTCACCAGCAAAGCACCCCCACAACATCACACCTCCTCCTCCAGGCTTCAAAGTGGAACCACACATGTAGAGATCATCCGTTCACCAATTCTGCGTCTAACAAAGAAACGCCGGTTGGAACCAAACATCTCAAATTTGTACTCTGACTAAAAAGGACAGATTTCAACCGGTCTAATGTCCATTGCTCGTGTTTCTTGGCCCAAGCAAGTCTCTTCTTCTTGTTGGTGTCCTTGGGTAGTGGTTTCTTTGCAGTATTTTGACCATGAAGGTCTGATTCACACAGTCTCCTCTGAACAGTTGACGTTGAGATGTGTCTGTTACTTAAACTCTGTTAAGAATTTATTTGGGCTGTAATTTCTGAGGCTGATAACTCTAAATAACGGATCCTCTGAGGCAGAGGTAACTCTGGGTCTTTCTTTCCTGTGGCAGTCCTCATGACAGCCAGTTTCAACACAGCGCTTAATGGTTTTTGTGAAGAAACTTGTAAAGTTCTTGACATTTTCCTGAATGACTGACCTTCATGTCTTAAAGTAGTAATGGACTATCATTTCTCTTTGCTTAATTGATCTGTTCTTGCCAAAATATGGACTTGGTATTTTACCAAATAGTAGATAGACCTATATACCAACCCTACCTTGTCACAACACGACTGATTCAAACGCATTAAGGAAATAAATTCCACAAATTCACTGTTAACAAGGCACACCTGTTAATTGAAATGCGTTCCAGGTGACTACCTAATGAACCTGGTTGAGAGAATGCCAAGAATGTGGAAAGCTGTCAAGGCAAAAGGGTGGCTACTTTGCAGAATCTCAAATATAAAATATTTTTGATTTGTTTACCACTTTTTTTTTGGTTCCTACGTGATTCCACATGTGTTATTTCATAGTTTTTAAATGTCTCCACTATTATTCTACAATGTAGAAAATAGTAAAAAAAATAGTAAAAAATAAATACATTAAACCCTGGAATGAGTGAGTGTGTCCAAACTTTTGACTGCTACTGTATACAGGGCGGCTTACAGCGAGTGCATTTAACTAAAGGTATGTCTAGTCACAGCAATAAAGTTACATGAATGGCATACCATGTATAGACCAAACTAGGCTAAATCTGTCCATTGTTATGTACAATTCTGTCACATGACATCCAGGAAACAAAACAGAGGCAAAGTAGCCTAGTGGTTAGAGCGTTGGACCAGTAACCAGCAGGTATCCTACTGGTTAGAGCAGTAACCAGCAGGTAGCCTAGTGGTTAGAGCGTTGGACTAGTAACTAGCAGGTAGCCTAGTGGTTAGAGCGTTGGACTAGTAACTAGCAGGTAGCCTAGTGGTTAGAGCGTTGGACTAGTAACTAGCAGGTAGCCTAGTGGTTAGAGCGTTGGACCAGTAACCAGCAGGTAGCCTAGTGGTTAGAGCGTTGGACCAGTAACCAGCAGGTAGCCTAGTGGTTAGAGCGTTGGACCAGTAACCAGCAGGTAGCCTAGTGGTTAGAGCGTTGGACCAGTAACCAGCAGGTAGCCTAGTGGTTAGAGCGTTGGACCAGTAAGTAACCAGCAGGTAGCCTAGTGGTTAGAGCGTTGGACCAGTAACCAGCAGGTAGCCTAGTGGTTAGAGCGTTGGACCAGTAACCAGCAGGTAGCCTAGTGGTTAGAGCGTTGGACTAGTAACCGAAAGGTTGCAAGACCGAATCCTCCGAGCTGACAAGGTACAAATCTGTCGTTCTGCCCCTGAACAAGGCAGTTAACCCACTGTTCCTAGGCAGTCATTGAAAATAAGAATTTGTTCTTAACGGACTTACAATGCCTTGCGAAAGTATTCGGCCCCCTTGAACTTTGCGACCTGCCTGGTGTGTTCCTTGTTCTTCATGATGCTCTCTGCACTTTTAACGGACCTCTGAGACTATCACAGTGCAGGTGCATTTATACGGAGACTTGATTACACACAGGTGGATTGTATTTATCATCATTAGTCATTTAGGTCAACATTGGATCATTCAGAGATCCTCACTGAACTTCTGGAGAAAGTTTGCTGCACTGAAAGTAAAGGGGCTGAATAATTTTGCACGCCCAATTTTTCAGTTTTTGATTTGTTAAAAAAGTTTGAAATATCCAATAAATGTCGTTCCACTTCATGATTGTGTCCCACTTGTTGTTGATTCTTCACAAAAAAATACAGTTTTATATCTTTATGTTTGAAGCCTGAAATGTGGCAAAAGGTCGCAAAGTTCAAGGGGGCCGAATACTTTCGCAAGGCACTGTACCTAGTTAAATAAAAAGGTACCATTTTTTATACATGTTTTCTTTTAAAGGGACACTTCTAGAGAATGTATTTACGCTGTCCACTCTTATATTAGCCAAAAGTCAGTCTGTACGCAAACAAACAAATATCCTTCAAATCCTTAGAAATTGTATAATTGCCTTCGTTGTTAAAACGTATCTGTCTAAGTAATACAGGTCTAAATTACATTGCTACAGCGTATTCCCTTCGTTCACAGCCAGCGCAACACATAACCCATGTCATTTTAAGAACCAAGGACAACCTGACACCTTAGGCCATGACACTTACTGCTCTCGCCAAATGAGTTACAAGCCTAATGGTAACCTCAAACCCACCATAACGCTCTCCTCCAAGGCATCCAAAACCTCACCATGACACAGAGCTACCTGCAATGCAAACATACCTTGTCCTGATGAGGCCGTCCTGGTAACCCAAAGCTGCCAGAAAGCTACAGAAGTGCTAGAGTACTGAGGTAGGATGGGCTGACTCTCTCCCTCCCCCCCAGTGACATAGCTAGGCAGACAGGCAAGCCCTCCCGCCCTCCCCACCCCACACACACACTCCTCTCCTCAGAGAGCTATATAAGGAATGTAAAACTACACCGAACTATTTCAGCCCTACACCCACATGAGTCACGGAGAGGGGGCAGCGACGGAGAGAAGGAGCAGGAGAGGAACATCAACTACCCATATTATCTGGCGCAGGCTTTGCACATAAAAGCCAAAAGAGATTTAGAACGGGAGGAATGGCGAGGAGGAAGAGAAGTGAAGACCACATTCCTTCCAGAGGGCATGCAGTACATTATAACCTCAACCAAACCAGCAATTAGAATATAGGACATCAAAAGAGACAGACCTGGTTTGACTTTTTCTATATGCAGTGAAAAGGTTATAGATTTATGTTTAAAACTAAATCAAAAATAATTGATAATGTGTAGTCTACATGTACTTATTGATACCCTAAAAACAAAGTCAACCCAACAAGCTTCTGCGATTAGAAAATGCTATCTGCCCTCTGAACTAGCTCCTGGTAGTGTCTTCAGATAGAAGTCAACGAGAGTAGCTCTCCACAGCCTTGTATCTAAATAGGTGTTACATCTAGACTGATGTGATGTGTGAAAGGTCACACGAACAAACAAAGGATGGTAACAAGTTTAGAAGAGCAGCCAGACGTTAACGCCCAGAAAAAGCAGGTAAATAAACAAATACCCCCGTTAGCTAAATGAGACTCGTTTATGTAGCCCACAATCCTGAATCAAAAGTTTTGTTTTTATTTCCATTTAACTCAAACTAAAGCTTCAATTGCAAATTACACTGAGTAATACAACACATTAAGAACTGCTCTTCCCATGAGAGACCGACCAGGCGAAAGTTATGATCCCTTATTGACGTCACCTGTTAAATCCACTTCAAAATCAGTGTAGATGAAGTGGAGGAGACGGGTTAAAGAAGGAGACAACTGAGACATGGATTGTGTATATGTACCATTCAAGAGGGTGAATGGGAAAGACAACATATTTAAGTGCCTTTGAACGGGGGGGTTGTAGTAGGTGTCAAACGCACCGGTTTGTGTCAAGAACTGCAACGCTGCTGGGGTTTTCCACGCTCAACAGTTTCCAGTGTGCATGAAGAACGGTCCACCACCCAAAGGACATCCAGCCAACTGTGGGAGGCATTGGGGGGGGGGGTAGAAGGTGTTCCTAATGTCTGGTATACTCTGTGCATATCCAACAAGTGAATGCAGGTGTAACCAGTGTGAAAATGGCTAGCTAGTTGGTGGTGGTGCTAATAGCGTTTCAACAACAACAACAAAATTGGTGACGTCACTCGCTCTGAGACCGTGAAGTAGTTGTTCCGCTTTCTCTGAGACCTTGAAGTAGTTGTTCCGCTCGCTCTGAGACCTTGAAGTAGTTGTTCCGCTCGCTCTGAGACCTTGAAGTAGTTGTTCCGCTCGCTCTGAGACCTTGAAGTAGTTGTTCCCCTCGCTCTGAGACCTTGAAGTAGTTGTTCCCCTCGCTCTGAGACCTTGAAGTAGTTGTTCCCCTCGCTCTGAGACCTTGAAGTAGTTGTTCCCCTCGCTCTGAGACCTTGAAGTAGTTGTTCCGCTTGCTCTGAGACCTTGAAGTAGTTGTTCCGCTCGCTCTGAGACCTTGAATTAGTTGTTCCGCTCGCTCTGAGACCTTGAATTAGTTGTTCCGCTCGCTCTGAGACCTTGAATTAGTTGTTCCGCTCGCTCTGAGACCTTGAATTAGTTGTTCCGCTCGCTCTGAGACCTTGAATTAGTTGTTCCGCTCGCTCTGAGACCTTGAAGTAGTTGTTCCGCTCGCTCTGAGACCTTGAAGTAGTTGTTCCGCTTGCTCTGCGGCTTTTGTGGAGTGATGGGTAACGGTGCTTCGAGGGTCCCTGGTTTCGAGAAAGTTTTGCCTTGCATACAGACAGAACACTGGAGTGATAACAACGCTATTGAAACTAGCGTTGCTTGTTTTCAGGAACAGTATTCCATTTTTATTTTTAAATACACTGAACAACAATACAAAACATGTCAAGTTGTTTGTCCCATGTTTCATAAGTTGAAATAAACGATCCCAGAAATGTTCCATATGCACAAAAAAAAGCTTCTCAAATGTTGTGCACATCCCTGTTAGTGAGCATTTTTATCCTTTGTCAAAATAATCCATCCACTTGACTGATAGGTGTTACATTTCAAGAAGCTGATTAAAACTGCATGATCATTATACAGGTGCACCTTGTGTTGGGGACAATAAAATACCACTGCAGATTTCATACAACACGATGCCACAGATGTCTCCAATGTTGTTTTAGAGAATTTGGCAGTACATCGAACTGGCCTCAACTGCAGACCATGTGTAACCACGCCAGCCCAGAACCTCCACATCCAGCTTCTTCACCTGCGGGATCGTCAGAGGAGTATTTCTGTCTATAATAAAAACTCCTTCTGGATTGGCTGGGCCTGCCTCCCCAGTGAGTCTGCTTGGCTCCCAAGCTGGGCCTAGCTCTCCAGTGGGTGGGCCTATGCCCTCCCAGACCCACCCATGGCGGTGCCCCTGCCCAGTCATGTGAAATCCATAGATTAGACTCTAAATGTAGTTATTTCAATTGACTGATTTCCTTATATGAACTGTAACAAAGGAAAATCATTGAAATTGTTGCATGTTGAGTTTGTATTTTTATTAAGTGTTGTAAATATCACAAAATATTTCACCAACACTAAAATATGGAACGAGGGCAGATCAATACATTTGTGGTATTCAAACATTGAAAGTGATATCCATATTATAGATCTACTAACATGGATAGGATGTAACTCCACCACCATACGTAGTCTCTTGTAAACTGTTAAACACAACTTTTGAACAAGACCATGTGAGGAAATATATATATATATATATATATATATAATATTGGTCTTGAATATTGTGGAATGCGATAAGAAAGGGCTGCGAGATCAAGACTAGACCCACTTCGAGGTCTAGACCGCTGTCGCCGCCGGGAAAGTTTTATCCCACCAAGAAAAACAGCCAAATATCTTACTTTCATGTAAAAGGAAAACAGCAACTTAAATATCACAATTTTTTTCATTGTAACGTCATACAATCTAACGTCAGACAAGGGTATGTTTGTTATATAGACTTGGCTACAACAAACTACCATGGAGTCCATGTAGAATTCGATAGTTGCATTCATAACTTAAAATACAGTTTTACACCATTAACCTACCTCCTTGTCATTATGATGATCGCCGGACATCGTGAGTCGGCCTACCGTAGTCGAGGTCTGAAAGAAATCTGTGAGTCAAACAAGTTACCCAGCCGAAAACTAAACTTCGGACTTCCTCGACTTGGACGTCAGGGGCAGTGTGGATCCCTTCTTAAGCAGTAATCCGTATTCATTCCCTGCATTCCTCTTTAGCAGCGTCCTACTGTAACGTCAGCAAGTCACATGGAGGGTAGTCGATCCCTGCCCTTCGTCTGTGCTCTCCTTATGAGAGGTGGTGCGCCGGAGACTCTGGCTGTCGCTTTCCCCTCACATTCTCTATTTCCCATGTATTCTGAAATATCTAAAAGCGACTAAGAATAAGCAATCACTTGCCCCACATGACCCCAAAATGATCACTCGTCTGATTATGCAGAAAGGTTTCATTTTCCACTGACACTTTCGAAAATAGAAAATATTTTTTTTGTATTGTATTCTAATTATTTTATATTCTGATAGTATGCTCAATTCTATACTAACAAATATAAAAGGTTTATACACACTACCCTAATTAGGCAAGAAGAATGAGTGCATTTCTAGGTTTCTCCAGCAGATAGAGACACATCCTAATAAACCAACAGTTGGAAGTTCGTGTGGCAGGCCAGGCAAGTTGAAAGTGAGCAATCATGAATCCTCAGCCAGAAAGAAGCTTGCTTGACGTTAGTCCTTATTCATTATTCTGTTAGCTGACAACCGTTCATGAAAAGGTTGGTTTAGTTGCATGTTCTGCCTGAGTCAGATATATATCCATCATCATAAGCTCTTCTCTCTCAGCTCAATTCATTGATAGCCAGCAAGATAAACAAGCAATACTATAATATAGCGTTGCTACACTTCATTTATTTGATTTATTGTGTGTGTGAAAGATGGCTGATTCAGATTTCGAGTTCGCATCTGACAACGGAGTGCTGCCTGTCGAGGTGGACCCAGCTGCAGCTTTCTTAGCTCAGCAAGAAAGCGAAATAGCGGTGATAGAGAATTACGACGAAGGACTCGGAGCTTTGGAGGGATCCGCTGAGTTCCTCGAACAACCGCCGACAGCTGATTCACCTGCTCCTGTACAATATGGTAAGTTGCTAACTATATGCTAAAGTTGCTAACTATATGCTAAAGTTGCTAACTATATGCTAAAGTTGCTAACTATATGCTAAGTTGCTAACTATATGGTAACTATATGCTAAAGTTGCTAACTATATGCTAAAGTTGCTAACTATATGCTAAAGTTGCTAACTATATGCTAAAGTTGCTAACTATATGGTAAGTTGCTAACTATATGGTAAGTTGCTAACTATATGGTAAGTTGCTAACTATATGGTAAGTTGCTAACTATATGGTAAGTTGCTAAAGTTGCTAACTATATGCTAAAGTTGCTAACTATATGCTAAAGTTGCTAACTATATGGTAAGTTGCTAACTATATGCTAAGTTGCTAACTATATGGTAACTGTATGCTTAAGTTGCTAACTGTATGCTTAAGTTGAGACAACAGTTAACTTGTATTAGTACTATAGTTAGATAACCAGACAACTAGTTAACTAAATTAGCTTTTAGTTAGCTAATTGACAGCTGTCAATGTAAACAGTAACGTTACTTTAGTTGGAGCAGCACACTAACTTTTCACCCTGAGTCGAATGATGTCTATAGTTTTGTCACTTGTCTGGATGTGATTGTGTAATGTCTTGAAGCTATCCTCAGGTCAAATTAGGTTAGCCAATTGTGGTGGCGAGAAGCTATTTTACCTTACTGGCCAAACAGGTGTCAATGCACTACTGTGTCACTAGTTATCCACCAAAAGAAAGCAAAAATGCACGGTTCTTTTAAAGTCGTTTGTTGTTTCATCTGTCAGATGCCGGATTTGCAGAGGCATCAGCGGCCACGGTAAACGGAAACATGTTTGTGCTGGTAAGAGAGGAACACTTCTAATGAGAATTAATAATGATGATGATGATGATGATTAATGATGATGTACTTGGACATGTTATTGCAGGTTAGTTTTGTAAGTGAGGCTGTGTCTGAATTTAAGTGATGCTGTACCTGTAGCAGATGACACACCTGAAACAGGTACTGCATTCTCTATTCCATCTAGTCCATTGTTGTTCAAGGAAGAATGACAAGAGGAACTTTGTTGGGTAAGGTAAAGACCAACTGCCCATGAAATAAATTTTAAAACATATATATTTTTGAAAACTGCCTATGAGTCCAAATAATTTATTCTACTGTCAAAATTGACAACAGTGGAAATAGGTTCATTTTGGCCAAAATCAGTGTCATCCAAAACAGTGTTTTGTACCTGAGTATGTCACAACATAATGTCATTTAAGGTTGGGTTTGTTTCAATCCTGCCTTGCAGCTGGCAGCACACAAGTAATCGTCACTGACCCCATCATAATGCCATGGTAAATGTGGTTTGACTTTGGATATCCCAATGGGGGTAGTTAGGGATCATCTGTAAACTACACAATGTAGGCTACATGGGGGTAGTTAGGGATCATCTGTAAACTACACAATGTAGGCTACATGGGACTGACTGTATGTTCAAATTCCAATACTTAAAAAAACAACTATAAATTCATATACAGATATTGAAAGCATTTAATGAGAAGTTAAAGGTGTGCAACATGACTATTGTGTAATTTATTGTTAAACCAACTTTGCCACATTTGCACACCAAGGCTGAAGCCTATTAATGAAAAATAATTTGGCTAACTCTTCCCATCTGCAAACACATACACAAGACATCCACATCAAACCTCGAAATCAACTCATAGCCGTTTGGTATTTCTTAATGAGCCAAATCTACAATGAGGCCAAATCAGGAAGTTCAGCTGCCCTTTAAGGATTTCTGCATTTACTCCTCAGTGTCCAGCTGTTACTATTGAATGACTTGGTTGTCCTCATGCCTTATTAGTGCTTTTTGAGGTCGGTTAGATTATTTTTTAAATGATCACAGATTTCAGTTTCAATCTTTTTTTTGGGGGGGGGGGACATTAAAAGCTTTATGTGAGTTGAATGCTGTGACAACACAGATTTAAATAATTCATAAAAGCCCCATGATTGTAGTGACTAATGCTTATCACTTATTTTCCATCATTTATTCAATGATTTTGTTTCATTCCAAGTCATCATCTCTATAGAGCTGCTGTCTGACAAAATCACTATATTTGAGTATTTCTTCAAAGTAAATAAGTCCTAGGCCTATTTATTTAACTGCTGAATACCAACTATCAATCATTTATTAAATCGTGTATCTTCAGGCTCACGAAGCAATTGCTTTCTATCCCCCTCGATCGTGTGTTCTCTCTCTCTTCGTCTGCGCCGCACAGACCGGACAAGTTTAAGCGGGCACGCAGTGGATTATGGTCATTGTAGTTAATTACCGAGTTTTCTGCACTGAACTGTGTTGAATATTGGTCTGTTGGAAACTACAAATCCATACTACAATCGCACAGTTCAGGCTTGATCTGATGTATCTCTATAGAAACTGCACATCAAGCTCACAGATAAAAATGGTATCGACGTCGGTCAATTAGTTGTTTAATAACCAACATTTTGGTTAACCGCTCGGCACTATGCCTTATGTATGGTGTATGTCTAGCCTGCAGGCACCGCAAGCTAGGATACATCAGTTCATAATGGGCTAGTCTATGCCTGGTCTTATGGCTGCGTTTACACGGGCATCACAAATCTGATTTATTTTTCCACTAATTGGTCTTTTGACCAATCGGATCTTTTGCCTTTGTAAACGCAGCCTATGACTGGTGGTTCTTATGTCTCATGCCTGGTCCTGGTTCGTCTCCCCCACCCCCCACCCCACCCCCAGGAGTCCAACGGTCCATCGGACAGCTATGCGGCCATCGCCCAGGTGGACTCTCTGAGAGCAGAGCCTGAGAGCCTGCGTAAGTGGAGGGAGGAGCAGAAGGCACGGCTGGAGCAACTAGGTAAGTAAACAACAGAGGCTAAGGTATGGGTCTCTGTTCCCTATATAGTGCACTACTTTTAGCCAGAGTCCATAGGGCTCTGGTCAAAAGTAGTGCACTATGTAGGGAATAGGGTGCCAGTTTGGACACACCCAGCTACTTCAGACTTACATACTACTACCACCGCTGCGATACATGCAGTATCTACCACTGACTTCTCAGTCAGTATTTTGTCCAGTCAAAGTACACACTGACGAAGGTTGACACCTAAATGTCAAGTTTTTTTTTTACCCTGCCTGCTAAAAAGCTAAATAAAAGACCTACAAATATTAGGTTGAATAGTCTGTCTATTTGTGTGTGTGAACCACCCTTCATTCGGGTTCCACTCAGTGTCTTGTCCTGTATGGGATGCTGGAGTTGGGCCTGTTCTTGCTGTATTGAATCTCCTGAGAAAAGAGCACCATCTTCTTTAGCTCATACAAATGCATTGTGGACTAAAACGTTTCATCCTGGGTAGTATTCATTTGTGCACACCGTAGCAAACCGTTTTGCAATGACAAAATGAAAACAAGCAATTTTTTTATTGGACAAATTCAGGTCGTCCTGGCCATTTCCCGCCTGTTTGCTTCCGTTTCCTTCCTACTGAATACTACCCTGGTATTGTGCACGTTCTGTATTGATCATATCATCCTCATCGTTCCCTGTGTGTATGTGAACCCTGAAGACTCTGCATCCAAGGCAGCGGAGGCTGAGTGGAAAGAGAAGGCCAAGAAAGAGCTGGAGGACTGGCATGTGCACCAGAATGAACAGATGGAGAAGAACAAGGCCAACAACAGGTTAGTTCCTACCTAACTCGGTTTACTTCCTACATGGTTCCCTCAAATAACATAACAGGAAATACAAGTATAACAATATACTAAATATATATTAGGCTAAATATGCATCTAATGAATCTGAATGAATAGTTCACTGTCAGAATCTAAGAGCAACAATGTTATAAGAATGTTTATTTCCTTTGTGACATCAGATCAGGAAATAAGCTTAGGCTTCCAAATAGACTGTCACAGAAAGTTGACTTTATTCATGTACCTAAAGACAATATATATATATATATATATATATATATATATATATATATATATAATAATGTGGACAGGATTTCCTGGTAAATATCCTAAACAGAGTGGAAACTTGGAACTGTGATAGCTGCGCTGACCTCTACCCCCAGGGCTCCAATGTTTTGTTGGCCTCCTTTTTGTAACAGATATGACAGATCGGGTTCATTATTTAGGGTGTGTCACCAAGCTGAACATGTTGTAATAGATCTGAACTGGCATAAACTAAGGAAAGTGGATGGATTTATCAACCTTGTTTCTTTGAGCTAATGACATAACTAAATGACACGTGACTTCTCATTTTGCGTTTTGTATTGATTTATCAAAGTTGATTTAACTATGAACTAATGTTTTAACTATTTTAATGCCCTGTGTTATCCTACACTTACAGTGCATTCGGGACATATTCAGACCTCTAGACTTTTTCCACATGTTGTTAGGTTACAGCCTTATTCTAATATGGATGAAGTTGTAGTTTTTCCATCATCAATCTACACACACTACCCCATAATGACATCACAATACCCCATAATGACATCACAATACCCCATAATGACATCACAATACCCCATAATTACAAAACAAAAACAAGTTTTTAGATTTTTTTTTTGCAGATGTATAAAAAATAAAGCACTGAAATATGACATTTACATAAGTATTCAGACCCTTTACTCTGTACTTTTGTTGAAGCACCTTTGGCAGCGATTACAGCCTCTAGTCTTTTTGGGTATGACACTACAAGCTTGGCACACCTGAATTTGGGAAGTTTCTCCCATTCTTCTCTGCAGATCCTCTCAAGCTCTGTCAGGTTGGATGGGGAGCTTCGCTGCACAGCTATTTTCAGGTCTCTCCAGAGATGTTCGATCAGGTTGAAGTCCAGGCTCTGGCTGGGCCACTCAAGGACATTCAGAGACTTTTTGCGTTGCCTTGGCTGTGTGCTTCGGGTCGTTGTCCTGTTGGAAGGTGAACCTTCACTCTAGTCTGAGGTCCTGAGTGCTCTGGAGCAGGTTCTCTCTACACTTTGCACCGTTCATCTTTCCCTCGATCCTGACTAGTCTCCCTGCCGCTGAAAAACATCCCCACAGCATGATGCTGCCACCACCATGCTTCACCGTAGGGATGATGCCAGGTTTCCTCCAGATGTGATGCATGGCATTCTGGCCAAAGAGTTCATCAGACCAGAGAATCTGACCAAGGCCCTTCTCCCCCGTCTTGGTGGTGCCAAACTTCGTCCATTAAATATATATATATATATCTGCCTAGTTAAATAAAGGTTAAAATAAAAAAATATATATATTTTTTTAAATTTATTTTAACCTTTATTTAACTAGGCAGATAAGAACAAATTCTTATTGACAATGACAGCCTAGCGGGGAACAGTGGGTAAACTGCCTTGTTCATGGGGCAGAATGACAGATTTTTACCTTGTCAGGTTGTTACTGGCCCAACGCTCTAACCAATAGGCTACCTACCGCCCCATCCTTGAGAATGATGGAGGCCACTGTGTTCTTGGGGACATCCAATGCTGCAGAAATGTTTTGGTACCCTTCCCCAGATCTGTGCCTCCACACAATCCTGTCTCGGAGCTCTACGGACAATTCCTTCAACCTCATGGCTTGGTTTTTTGCTCTGACATGCACTGTCAAATGTGGGAACTTATGAAGACAGGTGTGTGCCTTTCCAAATCAGGTCCTATCAATTGAATTTACCACAGGTTCACTCCAATGAAGTCGTAGAAACAATCAAGGATTATCAATGGAAACAGGATACAGGATCTGAGCTCAATTGCGAGTCTCTTAGCAAAAAATCTAAATGTAAATAAGGTATTTCAGTTTTTATTTTATACATTTGCAAGATTTTCGCTTTGTCATCATGGGGTATTGTGATGTCATCATGGGGTATTGTGATGTCATCATGGGGTATTGTGATGTCATCATGGGGTATTGTGGGTAGATTGGGATACTTGAATCCATTTTAGAATAAGGCTGTAACGTAACAAAAATGTGGGAAAAATGAAGGGGTCTGAATACTTTCTGAAGTATTAGTATCTAGTTCATGCTTTTCTCTTTCAGTCGTAAACATCTTTTATTCTTTGGGGTCTTTGCTTTCGTGTGCTGTACCGAACAAAAATATAAAACGCAAACATTTCAAAATTTTACTGAGTTACAGTAAAATTATTAAATTGAAATGAATTCATTAGGCTCTAATCTACTGATTTTCACATGACTAAGAATACAGATATGTTGGTCACAGATACCTTAAAAAAAGGGTTGTGGATCAGAAAACCAGTCAGTATCTGGTGTAACCCCCATTTACCTCATGAAAACCAGTCAGTATCTGGTGTAACCCCCATTTACCTCATGAAAACCAGTCAGTATCTGGTGTAACCCCCATTTACCTCATGAAAACCAGTCAGTATCTGGTGTAACCCCCATTTACCTCATGAAAACCAGTCAGTATCTGGTGTAACCCCCATATACCTCATGAAAACCAGTCAGTATCTGGTGTAACCCCCATTTACCTCATGAAAACCAGTCAGTATCTGGTGTAACCCCCATTTACCTCATGAAAACCAGTCAGTATCTGGTGTAACCCCCATTTACCTCATGAAAACCAGTCAGTATCTGGTGTAACCCCCATTTACCTCATGAAAACCAGTCAGTATCTGGTGTAACCCCCATTTACCTCATGAAAACCAGTCAGTATCTGGTGTAACCCCCATTTACCTCATGAAAACCAGTCAGTATCTGGTGTAACCCCATTTACCTCATGAAAACCAGTCAGTATCTGGTGTAACCCCCATTTACCTCATGAAAACCAGTCAGTATCTGGTGTAACCCCCATTTACCTCATGAAAACCAGTCAGTATCTGGTGTAACCCCATTTACCTCATGAAAACCAGTCAGTATCTGGTGTAACCCCCATTTACCTCATGAAAACCAGTCAGTATCTGGTGTAACCCCATTTACCTCATGAAAACCAGTCAGTATCTGGTGTAACCCCCATTTACCTCATGAAAACCAGTCAGTATCTGGTGTAACCCCCATTTACCTCATGAAAACCAGTCAGTATCTGGTGTAACCCCCATTTACCTCATGAAAACCAGTCAGTATCTGGTGTAACCCCCATTTACCTCATGAAAACCAGTCAGTATCTGGTGTAACCCCCATTTACCTCATGAAAACCAGTCAGTATCTGGTGTAACCCCCATTTACCTCATGAAAACCAGTCAGTATCTGGCGCGACACATCTCCTTTGCATAGAGTTGATCAGGCTGTTGATTGTGGCCTATGGATTATTTTTTTAATATTTAATTTTCACCTTAACCAGGTAAGCTAGTTGAGAACAAGTTCTCATTTACAACTGCAAATGGTGTCCCACTCCTTTTCAATGGCGAAGTTGCTGGATGCTGGCGGGAACTGGAAAACCACTGTCATGCACATTCATCCAGAGCATCCCAAACACGCTCAATGGCTGACATGTCCTGAGTATGCAAGCCATGGAAGAACTGTAGACAATTTCTGGATGCTGAAAATCCTTGCGACATGGATCCGTGCGTTATCATGCTGAAACAAAGGTGATGGTGGATCAATGACAAAGGGGCCTCAGGATCACGGTATCTATACTATATAAACAAAAAAATATGTGGACACCCCTTCAAATTAGTGGATTCTGCTGTTCGGGGTTTGGTGAATGCCAGGAGGACACGACCTGCCCACAATTTCAGTTTGTAGGAGGAATAATGGTCTGGGGGCTGTTTCTCATGGTTCAGGCCCCTTAGTTCCAGTGGAAATCTTAACGTTACAGCAAACAATGGCATTCTAGATGATTCTGTGCTTCCAACTTTGTGGCTACGTTTTGGGGAGGACCCTCTGCTGTTTCAGCATGACAATGCCCCCGCCCCCGTGCACAAAGCGAGGTCCATACAGAAATGGTTTGTTGAGATCGGTGTGGAAGAACTTGACCTACCGGTACAGAGTCTCTGCAGCAATATTCCATCTAATAAAACGCCTTCCCAGAAGAGTGGAGGCTGTTATTATAGCAGAGGGAACCAACTCCATATTAATGCCTTCCCAGAAGAGTGGAGGCTGTTATTATAGCAGAGGGAACCAACTCCATATTAATGCCTTCCCAGAAGAGTGGAGGCTGTTATTATAGCAGAGGGAACCAACTCCATATTAATGCCTTCCCAGAAGAGTGGAGGCTGTTATTATAGCAGAGGGAACCAACTCCATATTAATGCCTTCCCAGAAGAGTGGAGGCTGTTATTATAGCAGAGGGAACCAACTCCATATTAATGCCTTCCCAGAAGAGTGGAGGCTGTTATTATTATTATAGCAGAAGAGTGAACAGAGGGAACAACTCCATATTAATGCCTTCCCAGAAGAGTGGAGGCTGTTATTATAGCAGCAACTCCATATTAATGCCTTCCCAGGAGTGGAACAGAGGGAACCAACTCCATATTAATGCCTTCCCAGAAGAGTGGAGGCTGTTATTATAGCAGAGGGAACCAACTCCATATTAATGCCTTCCCAGAAGAGTGGAGGCTGTTATTATAGCAAAGGGGGGACCAACTCCATATTAATGCCCATGATTTTGGAATGAGCTGTTCGACAAGCAGGTGTCCACATACTTTTAGTCATGTATGTGCATTCAAATTGCCATCGATTTAAATGCAATTGTGTTTGTTGTCCGTAGCTTGTACCTGCCCATAACCATAACCCCACCTCCACCATGGGGCCCTCTGTTCACAATGTTGACATCAGCAAACCACCATACCATAACCTCACCTCCACCATGGGGCCCTCTGTTCACAATGTTGACATCAGCAAACCACCATACCATAACCTCACCTCCACCATGGGGCCCTCTGTTCACAATGTTGACATCAGCAAACCACCATACCATAACCTCACCTCCACCATGGGGCCCTCTGTTCACAATGTTGACATCAGCAAACCACCATACCATAACCTCACCTCCACCATGGGGCCCTCTGTTCACAATGTTGACATCAGCAAACCACCATACCATAACCTCACCTCCACCATGGGGCCCTCTGTTCACAATGTTGACATCAGCAAACCACCATGCCATAACCTCACCTCCACCATGGGGCCCTCTGTTCACAATGTTGACATCCGCAGACCGCTCACCCACACGACGCCATCCACGCTGTCTGCCATCTGCCCGGTACAGCTGAAACTAGGATTCATTCGCGACGAGCACACTTCTCCAGCATACCAGTCGCCATCGAAGGTGAGAATTTGCCCACTGAACTCTGTTGATGATGCCGAACCACAATCCGGTCAAGACCCTGGTGGGGACGACGAGCACGTTTCCCTGAGACGGTTTCTGACAGTTTGTGCAGAAATGATTGTTGTTCAAACCCACAGTTTCATCAGCTGTCCAGGTGGCTGGTCTCAGACAACACCGCAGGTGAAGGAGCCAGATGTGGAGGTCCTGGGCTGGCGTGATTACAGGTGGTCTGCAGTTGTGAGGCCGGTTGGACGTACTGCCAAATTCTCTAAAACAACAAAAAAGATTATGGTAGAGAGAAATTAACATGAAATTAATTAGTAACAGCTCTGGTGGACATTACTGCAGTCAGCACACTCCCTCAACTAGAGACATCTGTGACATTGTGTTGTGACAACTGCAGTAGTATTTTGTCCCCAACACAAGGTGCACCTGTGTAATGATCATGTTGTTTCATCAGCTTCTTCATATGACACACCTGTCAGGTGGATGGGTTATCTTGGGAAAGGAGAAATGCTCACTAATAGGGATGTAAACTAATTTGTGAACAAAATTTGAGAGAAATAACCTTTTTGTGCATATGGAACATTTCTGAGATGTTTTATTTCAGCTCATGAAACATGGAACCAACACTTCTATAAAATCCTTCCTCTGTAATTAATATCACCTGATTGAGCTAATCATGTAAATGTAATTAACTAGAGAGTCGGGGCACCACGAAATAATATTTATAGAGCTGTTATCTTCCGAATAAACTCTTACAGACCTAGTAATATTTTACATAAATAGCAGTCAATATTAATCGTCACCTTATTTCAGTCTCATCTGGAAGTTGTAAATTATTGGTTATCTTCACGAACCCTGGCTAACAAGTTGAATCAGCAATACAAAATTGGGTTTAATTATTTATTTACTAACTACCTAAATAATCACACAGAATTACATATACACAGAATGAATCATACATTGATTACAAATTGTCATAAAGGAAACGTCACGAGCGGGCGGAACAGATATGACCGCTTGTTACACAAAGAAAAAGGGGGCTGGGTTTTAGTGAAAGAGCGGGAAGACTGAGGAACACAGGGAGAAGCACCGTCTCTCGTAAATACAGTATCTAATGCAATTCTAAATTACCGCCCATTGGGAAAAGGAAAATACAATAAATATTTACTCCGAGCTGCGCTTCAATAGGTTGGTGGTAGATGGAAGGCCGTGTTGCCCAACTGAGTCCTTTTTCCTCTGAAGAGTGTCTCTGGTGGTGAACGGGATACGTTGTCGTGTCGTTGTGTGGTAGACGGGATACTCTGTCCGTCCTTTCCTAGCCCATGTTTACAGCGGCCCCTGCTAACTCAACGGCTAGGAGGTATCACTTCTGTAGTGAATAAGAGTTCAAAGATCATACCATTCGCAACCAAAGCTCACCCACTGAGGTTGACTTCATTCTGTAGTTATCTGAATCCTTCTGAAAACGGATTGTCATCCTAATGTACCCGGAACCGGAGGTTACATTTTCGTCAAGGGCTTTTATATAGTGGAGGCAGAAGCGTGTGTTTCATAGTATATAGCCCATGTATCTTCACAGGGGCGGGCCACTGATTGAGCAGAGCCTTTAACCTTATGAACACCCAAATCTTATTTGGAAGCTAAAATTACATTTCATCTTTTCACCAATAATTTTATATTTAAACATTTGAATTGCACAACAATTCCATGTGAATCTGATAACTAGAATGTGTAGACTTTCCCAGATAACAGTTTAGGTCGTCCTGTCATCAGTCATAATGTCTCAGATGACAAGGGGGCAGTATTTTCATTTTTGGAAAAAATAACGTTCCCATAGTAAACAGGATATTTTGTCAGGACAAGATGCTAGAATATGCATATAATTGACAGCTTAGGATAGAAAACACTCAAGTTTCCAAAACTGTGAAAATATTGTCTGTGAGTATAACAGAACTGATATTGCAGGCGAAAGCCTGAGAGAAATCCAATCCGGAAGTGACTCATCGTTTGAAAGCTCTGCCTTCCAATGCGTCCCTATTGAGCAGTGAATGGGCTATCAACCAGATTACTTTTTCTCCGTATTCCCCAAGGTGTCTACAGCATTGTGACGTAGTTTTACGCATTTATGTTGAAGAATACCCGTAAGCGGCTACATTGCACAAGTGGTTACCTGATGGCTCTCGGAGTGATTCTCGTGTAAAATACAGAGGTAGCCATTATTCCAATCGGTCCTACTGAAAAACCAATTGTCCCGGTGGATATATTATCGAATAGATATTAGAAAAACACCTTGAGGATTAATTCTAAACAACGTTTGCCAAGTTTCTGTCGATATTATGTTGCCAGGTGCACCGACACATTGGTGCTTCTGGGTTGGATGCGCGCTGTGTTAAGAAGCAGTGCGGCTTGGTTGGGTTGTGTATCGGAGGACGCATGACTTTCTACCTTCGTCTCTCCCAAGCTCGTACGGGAGTTGTAGCAACGAGACAAGATAGTAGGTACTAAAACAATTGGATACCACAAAATTGGGGAGGGAAAAAAATACAAATGTTATGTCAAAGGAGATTCTCCATTGAGCATTGTAAATGAATTAGTCCAGGACCAGGCTTAATCTGTGTCCGGGGAAACTGTTCCTCAAACACCTCGTCCATATCTCCCTTCCCCTTCCTTCCCTCCTCCAGGGCGTCTGAAGAGGCCTTCCTGTCTGAGGCTGACGGCGACAGCCCAGGGACGGAGTGGGAGAGAGTGGCCCGTCTCTGTGACTTCAACCCCAAGACCAACAGGACGGCCAAGGACGTGTCCCGGATGCGCTCGGTCCTCATAGCCCTCAAACAGACACCTCTGGTGCACTAGTACGGCCAATGGAACGGCGGAGTGGCGACGAAGGTTTCCCTTCTTTTAAAACTGCTCTTGAGTTATGAACCCTGTTTGCATTTAGGCAGAATGTGTACTAGCCTCTAATCGTATAGGTCTTCTTCTGATGTAGGGTTATTTTATGTTCAGACCCTCCTATGTCTCTGCTACGTGTTTCTACTACGCGTCCCTCCTGTCTCTACTACGCGTCCCTCCTGTTTCTCCTATGTCTCTACTACGCTTCCCTCCTGTGTCTCTACTACGTGTCCCTCCTGTTTCTCCTGTGTCTCTACTACGCGTCCCTCCTGTTTCTCCTGTGTCTCTACTACGCGTCCCTCCTGTGTCTCTACTACGCGTCCCTCCTGTGTCTCTACTACGCGTCCCTCCTGTGTCTCTACTACGCGTCCCTCCTGTGTCTCTACTACGCGTCCCTCCTGTTTCTCCTATGTCTCTGCTACGTGTCCCTCCTGTCTCTGCTACGTGTCCCTCCTGTGTCTCTACTACGTGTCCCTCCTGTGTCTCTACTACGTGTCCCTCCTGTGTCTCTACTACGTGTCCCTCCTGTTTCTCCTGTGTCTCTGCTATGTGTCCCTCCTGTCCCTCCTATGTCTCTGCTACGTGTCCCTCCTGTCTCTACTACGTGTCCCTCCTGTTTCTCCTATGTCTCTGCTACGTGTCCCTCCTGTTTCTCCTATGTCTCTACTACGTGTCCCTCCTGTCTCTACTACGTGTCCCTCCTGTTTCTCCTGTCTCTGCTACGTGTCCCTCCTGTTTCTCCTGTGTCTCTGCTATGTGTCCCTCCTGTTTCTCCTGTGTCTCTGCTACGTGTCCCTCCTGTGTCTCTACTACGTGTCCCTCCTGTCTCTACTACGTGTCCCTCCTGTGTCTCTACTATGTGTCCCTCCTGTGTCTCTGCTACGTGTCCCTCCTGTGTCTCTACTACGTGTCCCTCCTGTGTCTCTACTATGTGTCCCTCCTGTGTCTCTACTACGTGTCCCTCCTGTGTCTCTACTATGTGTCCCTCCTGTGTCTCTACTACGTGTCCCTCCTGTGTCTCTACTACGTGTCCCTCCTGTCTCTGCTACGTGTCCCTCCTGTTTCTCCTATGTCTCTACTACGTGTCCCTCCTGTGTCTCTACTATGTGTCCCTCCTGTGTCTCTGCTACGTGTCCCTCCTGTGTCTCTACTACGTGTCCCTCCTGTGTCTCTACTATGTGTCCCTCCTGTGTCTCTACTACGTGTCCCTCCTGTGTCTCTACTATGTGTCCCTCCTGTGTCTCTACTACGTGTCCCTCCTGTCTCTACTACGTGTCCCTCCTGTCTCTACTACGTGTCCCTCCTGTGTCTCTACTATGTGTCCCTCCTGTGTCTCTACTATGTGTCCCTCCTGTGTCTCTGCTACGTGTCCCTCCTGTTTCTCCTATGTCTCTGCTACGTGTCCCTCCTGTGTCTCTACTACGTGTCCCTCCTGTCTCTACTACGTGTCCCTCCTGTGTCTCTACTATGTGTCCCTCCTGTGTCTCTGCTACGTGTCCCTCCTGTTTCTCCTATGTCTCTGCTACGTGTCCCTCCTGTTTCTCCTGTGTCTCTGCTACGTGTCCCTCCTGTTTCTCCTGTGTCTCTACTACGTGTCCCTCCTGTTTCTCCTGTGTCTCTACTACGTGTCCCTCCTGTTTCTCCTGTGTCTCTGCTACGTGTCCCTCCTGTTTCTCCTGTGTCTCTACTACGTGTCCCTCCTGTTTCTCCTGTGTCTCTGCTACGTGTCCCTCCTGTTTCTCCTGTGTCTCTGCTACATGTCCCTCCTGTTTCTCCTATGTCTCTGCTATGTGTCCCTCCTGTTTCTCCTATGTCTCTACTACGTGTCCCTCCTGTCTCTACTACGTGTCCCTCCTGTTTCTCCTGTGTCTCTACTACGTGTCCCTCCTGTCTCTACTACGTGTCCCTCCTGTTTCTCCTATGTCTCTGCTACGTGTCCCTCCTGTTTCTCCTATGTCTCTACTACGTGTCCCTCCTGTTTCTCCTGTGTCTCTACTACGTGTCCCTCCTGTGTCTCTACTACGTGTCCCTCCTGTGTCTCTACTATGTGTCCCTCCTGTGTCTCTGCTACGTGTCCCTCCTGTTTCTCCTATGTCTCTGCTACGCTTCCCTCCTGTTTCTCCTGTGTCTCTACTACGTGTCCCTCCTGTGTCTCTGCTACGTGTCCCTCCTGTTTCTCCTATGTCTCTGCTACGCTTCCCTCCTGTTTCTCCTGTGTCTCTACTACGTGTCCCTCCTGTGTCTCTGCTACGTGTCCCTCCTGTTTCTCCTGTGTCTCTACTACGTGTCCCTCCTGTGTCTCTGCTACGTGTCCCTCCTGTTTCTCCTATGTCTCTGCTACGCTTCCCTCCTGTTTCTCCTGTGTCTCTACTACGTGTCCCTCCTGTGTCTCTGCTACGTGTCCCTCCTGTTTCTCCTGTGTCTCTACTACGTGTCCCTCCTGTTTCTCCTGTGTCTCTACTACGTGTCCCTCCTGTCTCTGCTACGTGTCCCTCCTGTGTCTCTACTACGTGTCCCTCCTGTGTCTCTACTACGTGTCCCTCCCGTGTCTCTACTACGTGTCCCTCCTGTGTCTCTACTATGTGTCCCTCCTGTGTCTCTGCTACGTGTCCCTCCTGTTTCTCCTATGTCTCTGCTACGTGTCCCTCCTGTTTCTCCTGTGTCTCTACTACGTGTCCCTCCTGTTTCTCCTGTGTCTCTACTACGTGTCCCTCCTGTTTCTCCTGTGTCTCTACTACGTGTCCCTCCTGTCTCTACTACGTGTCCCTCCTGTTTCTCCTGTGTCTCTGCTACGTGTCCCTCCTGTTTCTCCTGTGTCTCTGCTACGTGTCCCTCCTGTTTCTCCTGTGTCTCTGCTACGTGTCCCTCCTGTTTCTCCTATGTCTCTACTACGTGTCCCTCCTGTCTCTACTACGTGTCCCTCCTGTTTCTCCTATGTCTCTACTACGTGTCCCTCCTGTCTCTACTACGTGTCCCTCCTGTTTCTCCTGTGTCTCTGCTACGTGTCCCTCCTGTTTCTCCTATGTCTCTGCTACGTGTCCCTCCTGTTTCTCCTGTGTCTCTGCTACGTGTCCCTCCTGTCCCTCCTGTTTCTCCTGTGTCTCTGCTATGTGTCCCTCCTGTTTCTCCTGTGTCTCTGCTACATGTCCCTCCTGTTTCTCCTATGTCTCTGCTACGTGTCCCTCCTGTGTCTCTACTACGTGTCCCTCCTGTGTCTCTACTACGTGTCCCTCCTGTGTCTCTACTACGCGTCCCTCCTGTCTCTACTACGTGTCCCTCCTGTTTCTCTACTATGCGTCCCTCCTGTCTCTACTACGTGTCCCTCCTGTGTCTCTACTACGTGTCCCTCCTGTCTCTACTACGTGTCCCTCCTGTGTCTCTACTATGTGTCCCTCCTGTGTCTCTGCTACGTGTCCCTCCTGTTTCTCCTATGTCTCTACTACGTGTCCCTCCTGTCTCTGCTATGTGTCCCTCCTGTTTCTCCTGTGTCTCTGCTACGTGTCCCTCCTGTTTCTCCTGTGTCTCTGCTACGTGTCCCTCCTGTTTCTCCTGTGTCTCTGCTACATGTCCCTCCTGTTTCTCCTATGTCTCTACTACGTGTCCCTCCTGTCTCTACTACGTGTCCCTCCTGTTTCTCCTGTGTCTCTACTACGTGTCCCTCCTGTCTCTACTACGTGTCCCTCCTGTTTCTCCTATGTCTCTGCTACGTGTCCCTCCTGTTTCTCCTGTCTCTACTACGTGTCCCTCCTGTTTCTCCTGTGTCTCTACTACGTGTCCCTCCTGTGTCTCTACTACGTGTCCCTCCTGTGTCTCTACTATGTGTCCCTCCTGTGTCTCTGCTACGTGTCCCTCCTGTTTCTCCTGTGTCTCTACTACGTGTCCCTCCTATGTCTCTACTACGTGTCCCTCCTATGTCTCTACTACGTGTCCCTCCTGTGTCTCTACTATGTGTCCCTCCTATGTCTCTGCTACGTGTCCCTCCTGTCTCTGCTACGTGTCCCTCCTGTTTCTCCTGTGTCTCTACTACGTGTCCCTCCTATGTCTCTACTACGTGTCCCTCCTGTGTCTCTACTATGTGTCCCTCCTGTGTCTCTGCTACGTGTCCCTCCTGTTTCTCCTATGTCTCTGCTACGTGTCCCTCCTGTCTCTACTACGTGTCCCTCCTGTGTCTCTACTACGTGTCCCTCCTGTTTCTCCTATGTCTCTACTACGTGTCCCTCCTGTGTCTCTGCTACGTGTCCCTCCTGTTTCTCCTATGTCTCTGCTACGTGTCCCTCCTGTTTCTCCTGTTTCTCCTATGTCTCTGCTACGTGTCCCTCCTATGTCTCTACTACGTGTCCCTCCTGTGTCTCTACTACGTGTCCCTCCTGTCTCTACTACGTGTCCCTCCTGTTTCTCCTATGTCTCTACTACGTGTCCCTCCTGTCTCTGCTACGTGTCCCTCCTGTTTCTCCTATGTCTCTGCTACGTGTCCCTCCTGTGTCTACTACGTGTCCCTCCTGTGTCTCTACTACGTGTCCCTCCTGTTTCTCCTATGTCTCTACTACGTGTCCCTCCTGTTTCTCCTATGTCTCTACTACGTGTCCCTCCTGTTTCTCCTGTGTCTCTACTACGCGTCCCTCCTGTGTCTCTACTACGTGTCCCTCCTGTGTCTCTGCTACGTGTCCCTCCTGTTTCTCCTATGTCTCTACTACGTGTCCCTCCTGTCTCTACTACGTGTCCCTCCTGTCTCTACTACGTGTCCC
>NC_088401.1:88111812-88211812 GCF_034236695.1 Oncorhynchus nerka | reverse complement strand
AAGAGTCCTCATATCATGGCCAAATTAAACAAGATATCTAGAATGACATGGACATGTTTTTAAACCGTTTGATGAACGCTAGTCTGTTGAGTCATATTTTTAAACACTCCCCCCCCCCCCCCCCTTCATTTAAACCGCATTGCCTCAATCTGTGATCAGCTGTTGTCTATTGGGACTATCACACAGAGGAGAATGTTACACGGGAACTGGAAAACTCATCAATAAACATTCTCAGAAGTTGGCCTGTTTTGGTATTTTATTTTCCTTTTTTATTTTTTTAATCAAGCAAAAGGTTTGTGTGAGCATTAAATAAGACTGTGCAATACACAGTGGGTACTTGGGAAGACTCGAGACAATAGGCGTACTGTTAAAATAAGGAGTACTCTGGGCAGAGAAATGTTCTTGGTGGTACGGTAACCAAAACGGGTTGAGAACCGTTGGACTAACGCTAGAGAAGACCTGAGAAGTACCTCTGCCTCCCTTACAAAAGCCCCACACTGCCAGGTCATATCTTCACCCGGCCCTATAACACCCCTTATTCACTTACATTGGTCGTAAGTGCCAGATGCTCCATCTTAAATATTATAGCACACAAACAATATAAAAGGGTCAGATGTGTGTGTGTGTGTATGTCCACATGCCTCAGTAGGTAGGTGTGTGTGTGTGTATGTCCACATGCCTCAGTAGGTAGGTGTGTGTGTGTCCACATGCCTCAGTAGGTAGGTGTGTGTGTGTGTATGTCCACATGCCTCAGTAGGTAGGTGTGTGTATGTCCACATGCCTCAGTAGGTAGGTGTGTGTGTGTCCACATGCCTCAGTAGGTAGGTGTGTGTGTGTGTATGTCCACATGCCTCAGTAGGTAGGTGTGTGTGTATGTCCACATGCCTCAGTAGGTAGGTGTGTGTGTATGTCCACATGCCTCAGTAGGTAGGTGTGTGTGTGTGTATGTCCACATGCCTCAGTAGGTAGGTGTGTGTGTGTAGATACATTGCTGTGTGTTTTTTTTCTTTCTTTACCTTTATTTAACCAGGCAAGTCAGTTAATTAAGAACAAATTCTTATTTTCAATGATGGCCTAGGAACAGTGGGTTAACTGCCTGTTCAGGGGCAGAACGACAGACCTTGTCAGCTCGGGGGTTTGAACTTGCAACCTTCCGGTTACTAGTCCAACGCTCTAACCACTAGGCTACCCTGCCGCCTCTACACTCTAACCACTAGGCTACCCTGCCACCTCTACACTCTAACCACTAGGCTACCCTGCCACCTCTACACTCTAACCACTAGGCTACCCTGCCACCTCTACACTCTAACCACTAGGCTACCCTGCCACCTCTACACTCTAACCACTAGGCTACCCTGCCGTCTCTACACTCTAACCACTAGGCTACCCTGCCGTCTCTACACTCTAACCACTAGGCTACCCTGCCACCTCTACACTCTAACCACTAGGCTACCCTGCCTCCTCTACACTCTAACCACTAGGCTACCCTGACACCCTCTACACTCTAACCACTAGGCTACCCTGCCCCTCTACACTCTAACCACTAGGCTACCCTGCCACCTCTACACTCTAACCACTAGGCTACCCTGCCACCTCTACACTCTAACCACTAGGCTACCCTGCCGCCTCTACACTCTAACCACTAGGCTACCCTGCCGCCTCTACACTCTAACCACTAGGCTACCCTGCCGCCTCTACACTCTAACCACTAGGCTACCCTGCCTCCTCTACACTCTAACCACTAGGCTACCCTGCCACCTCTACACTCTAACCACTAGGCTACCCTGCCACCCTCTACACTCTAACCACTAGGCTACCCTGCCCCCTCTACACTCTAACCACTAGGCTACCCTGCCACCTCTACACTCTAACCACTAGGCTACCCTGCCACCCTCTACACTCTAACCACTAGGCTACCCTGCCCCCTCTACACTCTAACCACTAGGCTACCCTGCCACCTCTACACTCTAACCACTAGGCTACCCTGCCGCCTCTACACTCTAACCACTAGGCTACCCTGCCGCCTCTACACTCTAACCACTAGGCTACCCTGCCGCCTCTACACTCTAACCACTAGGCTACCCTGCCGCCTCTACACTCTAACCACTAGGCTACCCTGCCTCCTCTACACTCTAACCACTAGGCTACCCTGCCCCCTCTACACTCTAACCACTAGGCTACCCTGCCACCTCTACACTCTAACCACTAGGCTACCCTGCCACCCTCTACACTCTAACCACTAGGCTACCCTGCCTCCTCTACACTCTAACCACTAGGCTACCCTGCCGTTTCTACACTCTAACCACTAGGCTACCCTGCCCCCTCTACACTCTAACCACTAGGCTACCCTGCCACCTCTACACTCTAACCACTAGGCTACCCTGCCGTCTCTACACTCTAACCACTAGGCTACCCTGCCGCCCCTACACTCTAACCACTAGGCTACCTGCCTCCTCTACACTAACCACTAGGCTACCCTGCCACCTCTACACTCTAACCACTAGGCTACCCTGCCGTCTCTACACTCTAACCACTAGGCTACCCTGCCACCTCTACACTCTAACCACTAGGCTACCCTGCCGTCTCTACACTCTAACCACTAGGCTACCCTGCCTTCTCTACACTCTAACCACTAGGCTACCCTGCCCCCTCTACACTCTAACCACTAGGCTACCCTGCCACCCTCTACACTCTAACCACTAGGCTACCCTGCCACCCTCTACACTCTAACCACTAGGCTACCCTGCCGCCTCTACACTCTAACCACTAGGCTACACTGCCCCCTCTACACTCTAACCACTAGGCTACCCTGCCGCCTCTACGCTCTAACCACTAGGCTACCCTGCCGTCTCTACACTCTAACCACTAGGCTACACTGCCTCCTCTACACTCTAACCACTAGGCTACCCTGCCACCTCTACACTCTAACCACTAGGCTACCCTGCCGTCTCTACACTCTAACCACTAGGCTACCCTGCCACCTCTACACTCTAACCACTAGGCTACACTGCCGTCTCCAACGTGGGACTGACAATACACAGTGTTAAAACATTTTTTAAAAGGTGGTCAGAGTCTTGGAATAATGATCTGTATTGTACAGAGGTGGATCTCACTAACAGATAAGCGAGTGGTATTGGGTCGGCTGTCCCGATTTCCTCCAACCCAGAGATGTTTTTCTACATATGTGGATGGCTGCGTTGCATTTCAACTATGTTGTAAACTCAAGGCAGTCAGTGCCCTGCTTGCTTTGTCATCTGCAGGACAAGGTGAGCATTTCACTTCAGTGGACCAACCCAAAGCACAGTTAAGGTTGTTCAGAAGGAGGACAGCCTTTTTCCTGGGGGGGTGGGGTGGCTTTTGAATATCTGTTCCGTTAGTCTTTCGACACGTTCAAACAACACATTTCCTCCTCCTCCACCACAACAAGGTGGGACCTGAACTTGTCTAATAAGAAACTCCTTGTTTTAGTTTTTTTCCGTTGTAAAAAAAGTTTTGCAGTAAAAAAATGAATATGAAATCTGATGCTGATCAGTCTTTCTTCAGTGCCGTGGTGAACACGCCGAAGAGGATAGCGACTACAGTGAAGCCTGGTGCGTAGATACGTCCTCTTCATCAGGAGCTGGGACTGCCGGGTCTTGTTTGAAGGCTCGGAGACCGTACATCAACGCTCCAGCTGTACCAAGACAACCTGGAGAGGAGACGCAGAATAGAGACTTGATTTTTTTTTTTTTAAACAAACAATTAGGTTTTCAATAACACAACTCTTTAAAATAGATGTGATAGGAGGAGCATTCAGTAGCTTCCATTTGGGGTTTTAAAGTGATCCAAATGCTTCTCCGTTTGGTTTTTGAGAAACCTCAAGGTGTGGAATCATAAATACATAAAAGAACAGGCCCCCTGACCGGAGTCAATCTTAAAGACATTTTAGGCCTGATCGTGTGTAAGGGGGAGGGTGTTTTTTAATTCAGATTGTGTATGCAAATCATTCTGTAACCACAGGGGAATGAACCGCTGCAGAGAGCGATGTTGGAAGTAGTGTCCGATGTTATATTCACATAAAATGTTCCATCCCTAACTAGGTTATAGAGACAGTCTGGCCACTGGTCTAGCTGTGTAGTCTAGCACCCAGGGTATGACCCATTGATTGCACTAGTTTACCATTATAATGCATGTTTATTATGAAAGAAAGGCATTGTGGGCCCTGTAATGTTTCATAATGGGGCTTGGAACAGTCGGCTATGTTCCAATCAAATGACCTTTTAGTCTACTTTATGAGTTCCACAAGGACCCTGTGCGTGACACATCTTATAAAAACTAGCTGGCTGTACCAAAGTAAATCGATTGTATGCTATTCCCTACTGTAGCTAACTAGCTACAAAACGGTTGTCTGTCTTGGTCGTAAAACGCACATGGATGACCAAATGACTGTCTAGTCGATGCATGAATAATCTAATTTATTAATAGTATGCATTGAAGCCGACTAGGAACAGCTGTGGACAGTGGACACTTTTCCCTAGAGTTACTCATTACGCAACTCACCTATAGGGACGAACGGGTTCTCCTTCGACTTCCTCATCAACTTCTCCTGGAACGTCTCTTACCTGGGTCGAGATAGAGGTGTAAATCCTTCTATAACAGGGGGCTTGGATATGTCGAGCATTGGTTGTTGGGTCGTTGTCGCTGATTGTTCAGAGACAAACGGGGTAGTGACAGCAGCTGCCATGCCTGTAGAGTGTGTGTTCACGAAGCTACGGTTGCCAGCTACAGAGGAAGGGAATGAATGGTTTGGAACAAAGACGTTGAAAATATGAAAGATGACCTAATGAGAGTGCTTCCGTAAATATCACATGCTATTCCCAATCTGGCCCTCAAAGCATCACTGTCACCTAATAATCTTCAATTTACAATTGGCTCATTCATCCCTCTCCTCTCCCCTGTAACTATTATCCAGGTCGTTGCTGCAAATGAGAACGTGTTCTCAGTCAATTTATCTGGTAAAATAACGGATGAATAAATAAATATAATATTACACAAAGACATCCGTTACTAGGGGCCACCTTTGACCAAGTGTTGCAACGTGTTGGAAACTTGAAAGCATAGTTAAATATACTGAACAAAAATATAAACGCAACAATTTCAAAGATTTTACTGAGTTACAGTGCATATAAGAAAATCAGTCAATTGAAAGAAATGAATGAGGCCCTAATCTATGGATTTCACATTACTGTGCTGGGGTGCAGCCAAGGGTGGGCCTGGGTGGGCACTGGGGGAGCCAGGCCCAGCCAATCAGAATGAGTTTTTCCCCACAAAAGGGCTTTATTACAGACAGAAATACTTCTCAGCACCCGTCCTCAGATAATCCCGCAGGTGAAGAAGCCGGATGTGGAGGTTCTGGGCTGGCGTGGTTAGAGGTGTTCTGCGGTTGTGAGACTGGTTGGACGGACTGCCAAATTCTCAAAACAATGTTGGAGGCAGCTTATTGTAGAGAAATTAACATAACATTTTCTGGCAACAGCTCTGGTGGAAGTTCCTGCAGTCAGCATGTCAGTTCCCTCAAAACTTGAGACATCTGTGGCATTGTGTTTTGTGACAAAACTGCACATTTTAGAGTGGCCTTTTATTGTCCCGAGCACAAGGTGCACCTGTGTAATTATCATGCTGTTTAATCAGTTTATTAATATGCCACACCTGTCAAGTGGATGGATTATCTTGACAAATGCTTCACTAACAAGGATGTAAACAATTTGATGGAAATATGCGTTTTGTGAGTATGGAACAGTTCTGGTATCTTTTATTTCAGCTCATGAAACATGGGACCAACACTTTACATGTTACGTTCATATTTTTGTTCAGTGTATATATAGATTGTAACCACACTGTACATCGAATTGATAGGGACATTGATCATGAACAAACCGACACATTTTATCCGACTGATTGTAGTACTCCTAAATGGTAGGTAGAGGTACAGGTTTGCATTTGGTCACTGCTACATCGCCAAAGAGTGTTTTACGTATTTGGTCAAAGATTATATTTTATATTGGCAAGATTGTTGAGTGATCGCTCTAACAATGGAAATACACGTCCTCAAAGATGGAAGGCCTGCTGGAGGAGGTGAGATCGGATGGGAACAGTGTAGCCAATGAGAGGGCAGATACACCAAAATGCCATTGAATAATTCAATGGCTGTTTTTGTGCACAAAGTGATGACTAAAGTGGCTCATTAGGAACGCCGGGCTTTGAGAAATCAATGAGAGAAGTGAAACATTCTTCCTTTGCCGTTTATTTCCCCGAAATCCACAACCTAGATTCGAGACAATGTCTTAAGTAGTTGAACATGTTATTACTCCAAACCTCGTGAAAGTGACAAACTGAGGCGTTTTCATTTTCTTAAATTGTTTTATTTTATATCGAAGGAGTGCCTTTTGATTTGAGGCCTGCACATAAGCAAGACGACCGTTTGATGACCTGTTTCTGCACATGAGCTTAGTTAGACAACATCGCCATGACATCTCTTACAAGAGTGATCGGTGATTTCCATTGGAGAAGCAGTTCCTGCTTCACACTCCTACTGTACTGTCTTTGCCGGAACCCTCGCCGCTTGGGGTGCGTTCGTAAATTCACTCTGGCTATCTACTCCGATTTCATAGCACTCTCGTCTGAGTGTGCCAGAGCGCAGAATAACTGATGAATTTAGAAACGCTCAACACCCATTGAATATGGTCGGGTGTCAGTAAACGTCGGGGGGGGGGAGTGTGATTAAATTATTGCCTGCAGCACAGTTACAGTCACCAAATGCTCTGGATAACATGAAAACAGCCTAACCAGTGCTGTTAGGGAGAGTAAAATGGTAAGAGTGAGGTGTTCTCTCATTTGTGTCTGGGAGTAGCTGGGAAACTAGCCAACGTTAGCTTGACTGCTGTTGTGAGATCAGAATGCTTGGATCAACGCTACTCTTAAGCCAGAGCGTCCAGTGTGCTCTCTGAACGCTCCGAGAGCAGAACGCTCTGAATTTACTGACGGACAATCTGACACTGAGTGCACCCTGGCACTCCAGATTAAATTTACGAACACACCCTTGGTTGGAGCGCATCAAAACCTTGCTGCATCATGGGTAAATTGTGACCAACTGACTGATCTACAAATAATATTGAGTAGCTATTTATGATTTCAAGGTGATTTGTAAATTAGTCAGTCTTGTCTTTTAAAGTCGGCTGCAATGTCGAACGCGTCTCATTATGAAACTTCTATTGATCAAATATAAAGCCTTGTGGAGAAATTATCAATTTATTCTTCAGTTGACCAAATTCGACACTCTCTCGTTAACCTCCATACAAAAATTCCTCACTTCCTTGGTCTTATTTTCCTGGATAGATTTTTGGCAGAGTAACCCTCTCGCTTTGCCTCTTCTCTGTCTTGGTAGTGGATTGGCGAGTAGTGACGGACCGGAAGTTTGACCGAAATTCTTGTCATTATACCGAAGATGTTATATAACTAATCTAAGATAGATCAGAGCCTTTCATTTCCAATTGGATCAAATTAACCATAGTGGGCAGAACAGACATTGAGATGGGCAGGGCCAAGCATGAGTTAGCGAGATCCTATTGGCGCGTTCTAGCATTTATTTTGCAATATTTCGTTAGGGGACGCCTAGTATGAATCGCGTTTGTGCAATAACTCAATTCGCCCTTGCAGTCCTACTAAGCAACGCTATTGTTATTTTTTACTTTGGCAAAGGGTAAAGCCTAAAAAACGTAGTCCACTCTGTTTGGTACAGACTGTAGTTTCGGAAACAGAAGACTCTAATTGAGAACAAACGTTTAATTGAGGAGAAAATGTGCATGACGGCCAAAATACATCTCGTTTCATTTTTCCCCACTGTAAGCCACTGAGCTTCCTCTCATCACCATATTTGGCAGTGAGAGGAAACTTCAACCGGATGCTTAACATTTATACATCCGGTGAAATGTCTGACTCATTGTTCTATCTGTGTTTTTACTGACTCGGATCTTTTCCACTCGTTTCGTCAAAATAACGAGTTTTTCGACTCATTTCATTCGAGTCAGTAAGAGCCAATTTACGCTTGATCCGAAAATGTGGTCGGAGGCACTGGATGGTGTGACGCAACTGAGGCCAAATTCGGCCTTGCCTCTCACATTTTGTAACAATGCGAGGGGCTCTGTATAGCTCCGCATTGACATTATTGGTTGACAGTAGATGAGGGACGGAGGTCCTGTATAGGCGCAAACTCACTTCCTTCACAACAGCGCTGTGCAAGAACTATGAATGCTCTGACTTCTGCAAAGGCCATATCACCATAAATGCTGCACAGCCAATTTTAATTTTACCTTTATTTTACTAGGCAAGTCAGTTAAGAACAAATTCTTATTTTCAATGACGGCCTAGAAACAGTGGGTTAACTGCCTGTTCAGATTTTGTACCTTGTCAGCTCGGGGATTTGAACTTGCAACCTTTCGGTTACTACAATGCTCTAATCCCTGCCGCCCCAAATGCAGATAACATATTTGCCATGCAGCGCTTTTCATGCCCAACGCACTCAGGACCCCCAGTGAACGATGAACTGAAAACTGGAAAGAGTTAGGATTCTCCGAGCCTCTCATTTACATCATTCACCATTTTTATTTTATTTAACTAGGCAAGTCAGTTAAGAACAAATTTGTATTTACAATGACGGGCCTACCCCGGTCAAACCCTAACGACACTGGGTCAATTGTTCGCCGCCATATGGGACTCCCAATCACGGCCGGTTTGTGATACAGCGTGGAATCGAACCAGGGTCTGTAGTGATGCCTCTAGCATGACGCCGTCATTGTAAATAAGAATTTGTTTTTAATGGACATGCCTAGTTCAATAAAGGTTACACAAATTGAGTTTGTGTTTATACTGGACCTGTAGCCCCCACCCAACCTCAACCAATCATGTCAATGATGAGCTACATTATTGCAAAATGTGAGAGGTGCACATTGACACCATATAGAGCTCATGTATTTTTCTTCTCTATGTACTATGCTTATTATCAATTTTCCGCGCATATGACAGACAGTTTGGTGCTCGGAACAGTCCTCTGGGAGCCACTGAGACAGAGCAGCGTGTATCAATCGCGCTGTTGGAATCATTACTGCCAGCACTAGGCAGGTCAAACGAACAACTCAAACGAATGAGTCATTCAGAAAAATTAATCATGACTCTCGAGTCAGTAAAAAAAAAAGACTTGATTAATGAATAAGTGAATCATGACTCTCGAGCCAGTAAAAAAAAGAGTCGAATAATGAATCAATGAATCATGACTCTCGAGTCAGCAAAAAAAAAAGAGTCGAATAATGAATCGTTCGCGAATTGCACGTCACTGTTGGCGAGGTAAGATGGCGGCGCCAGAGGAGCAGGAATTATCTCAGGCGCAGACCGAAAAACTCCTTCAATTTCAGGTAGTCAGCCTTTCTTCAGGTTTAAGTATTTATTTTTTATATAACTCCATATTAATGTATGTTTAGATATATGAAGGACATTGTTTAAAATAAAGCACGCTAATGGGTGTAAAAAACGCTTTTTTTGACAATATAATGTTGATACCCCATAGCGCCACCGCTAACGTTAGCTAACTTGCTACCGTTAACGTTATATCTAATCTAGCAACACAACAATTATGTTCTATCCTAAATATTGTCTTGAGTTGCTAGTTCGTTCCCGACAATACTCACAAAGAAACGAATCAACAAACTTAAATCAGTGTAATGTGAATTAGAAAGGACATGTTTAACTTGGTTATCTGCAGCACTTGGTTTACTTACGCCAACTAACTAGCTAAGCTAACGACAGTTGGCTGACTAGCTAGCTAGCAGTTTACTTGGTCAGCCAAGCTAACGTTACTTAGCATTTTAGCTAGAAGATGGTTTGAGAGTGAACATCAGACACACACAACTGTTAATGACACATGACAAGCAATGACTGGTTCATTCCTAGTAAGGCCCCCTCTGTCTCATCCATACCCAAGATGTGGAAATGGCCTGTAGGAAAGTAACATATTGGAAATAAATTCGGTTGAACATAACTTCACAGATTTGTCCAATCTCGTGTACACCAACCAGTGTTAGATCTGAGAATTCAGATTTTTTTTTTTTGCATTTGATTTTCCAGGACTTGACAGGTTTGGAGTCTATGGACCAATGTCGTCGTACATTAGAACAACACAATTGGAACATCGAGGTAAGAACTGTCGCCCCCAAAATACATGAATGGCTGTTTTTGATGTGGGCCTTGACGACTACATTATACACAGGTTATAATGCACCCAGTGAATCCAATAGTTCATCAGAGGTTGCACTGTTATAAATGAACTATGTGCAGTAATATATATATATATATATATCTCTATATATATCTCATGAGAAATGTTGTCTTCAATATTCTGCATGAGCTCTGCCACACGGTTTAGTCTTCTTGTGGTGTGCAGGGTGAGATCAAATGGATAATGTCCTGTGTGTGTGTGTGTTCCCAGGCTGCAGTGCAGGACAGACTGAACGAGCAGGAAGGAGTTCCCAGTGTGTTTAACCCTCCGCCCTCCAGACCCTTACAGGTCAACACAGCAGACCACAGAGTGTATAGCTATATCGTCTCCAGGCCACAACCCAGAGTACATACACACACACACATTCTGTCTCTCTGTCTCTTATGATGTTCTTCTCTTTTTGCTCTTATATGTCACCGGTAAACTGTCCTAGCATCTCAACTTTAAGGTAGAATCTGCAATATGACATTCGCATACACAGTGGCGCAACCTTCTGCTTACTAAAATCATCCAGCTGCCAGCTGTAGTTTCTCATTGAATCTTCCCACTTTTCTGACCGTCATGTCTCATCTGGTCTTTTTATTACTTTTCTCCTCCAGGGATTAATAGGATGGAGTTACTACATGATAATGTTACCTTTCAGATTGACATATTACACACTTCTGGACATATTCAGGTAATACAAAAAAAAACTGTATTTGGCCATCATCAGTTCCCCTGACGTTTCTGTATAAAGGTGACTGATTGGTTCCTCCTCCTACCTCTTTCCTAACCAGGTTTGCCCTGCGGTGGGTCAGACCAGACCCTCGTGGACGTGTCACAGACCCTGTGGGTGACGTGGTGTCCTTCATCCATAGTTTTGAAGAGAAGTACGGTCGATCGCATCCAGTGTTTTACCAGGGAACATATAGCCAGGTGTGTTACTCAGGTTCCCAAGTTTCATTCTCAATTTGGGATACTAGTACCTTGACCATCCACAACAAGTATGCTAGAACGCAGAAGAACCCCCCCCAAAAAAAAAAAAAAAAGTTGACAGACCTTACGTTTTATTTTATTGAACAACCGACTAAATGGTTTTAAGAAAGCGGATGTTCCAGAATCCATATAGGTTCTACGTGGATTGAATCGATGTGTAACTTGGTCGATAGCTGGTGGTGTTATTCAGTGAGGTGTGTGTGTTTTTGTTTTCCCCCCTCTAGGCATTGAACGATGCCAAACGTGAGCTTCGCTACTTGCTAGTTTACCTCCATGGAGAAGACCACCAGGATACAGACCAGTTCTGTCGGTAGGTCCAATAAGAAGTGATCACTTTACACGTGGTCAACATACACAGGCAACAAAATGCACAATGATACTACAATGCAATACCCAAACTCTGGAAGGCCAGGCACCGTTGGGTACTAATTGTCCTTTTTCCAGGGAGGCAAGAATCATTAGTTGGTTATCTAGTTATAATTCAGGGTCTGTTGATGATTGGTTTGAATATGGATTCGGTTGATTGGACGAAGGCATTACCATCTGTGTTTCTTTATTTGTGTCATGCTTGGTATTATTCACATGCCCTCCACTCTTCATTTTATTAGAGGTTTTCCTTAAAGTGTACTCGGTACGTCTCTCCTCTCACGGTTTATATTAATGATGCTTCTGTTTCCATCTTCCTCCAGCTCTACGTTATGTACAGAAGAGGTCCTGACCTTCCTCAACACCAGGATGCTGTTCTGGGCCTGTTCCACCAGCAGGCCTGAGGGATACAGAGGTACACAACCGTCTTCTCTTGCATTGCGTCTTCACTACCTAGATCTCCTAGAGCTGGAGATACCATTCGACAAAGAGGAACTGGCCTCGTGCTTCACTCGTTGTTGTTGCTGTAAATGAGGACGTGTTCTCAGTCAGTTTGATAGGGTTAAATTGGGTTAAAGATTTTAAAAAGTAAATCATTTGTGCTGGAACTGTGGATGATTTTCATCAGTGTCCTCTTAAGATATGAGGTGGAATCTCTTATGGATGATTTTCATCAGTGTCCTCTTAAGATATGAGGTGGAATCTCTTAGGGATGATTTTCATCAGTGTCCTCTTAAGATATGAGGTGGAATCTCTTAGGGATGATGGATGATTTTCATCAGTGTCCTCTTAAGATATGAGGTGGAATCTCTTAGGGATGATGGATGATTTTCATCAGTGTCCTCTTAAGATATGAGGTGGAATCTCTTAGGGATGATGGATGATTTTCATCAGTGTCCTCTTAAGAAATGAGGTGGAATCTCTTATGGATGATTTTCATCAGTGTCCTCTTAAGATATGAGTTGGAATCTCTTAGGGATGATGGATGATTTTCATCAGTGTCCTCTTAAGATATGAGGTGGAATCTCTTATGGATGATTTTCATCAGTGTCCTCTTAAGATATGAGGTGGAATCTCTTAGGGATGATGGATGATTTTCATCAGTGTCCTCTTAAGATATGAGGTGGAATCTCTTAGGGATGATGGATGATTTTCATCAGTGTCCTCTTAAGAAATGAGGTGGAATCTCTTAGGGATGATGGATGATTTTCATCAGTGTCCTCTTAAGATATGAGGTGGAATCTCTTAGGGATGATGGATGATTTTCATCAGTGTCCTCTTAAGATATGAGGTGGAATCTCTTAGGGATGATGGATGATTTTCATCAGTGTCCTCTTAAGATATGAGGTGGAATCTCTTAGGGATGATGGATGATTTTCATCAGTGTCCTCTTAAGAAATGAGGTGGAATCTCTTAGGGATGATGGATGATTTTCATCAGTGTCCTCTTAAGATATGAGGTGGAATCACTTAGGGATGATGGATGATTTTCATCAGTGTCCTCTTAAGATATGAGGTGGAATCTCTTAGGGATGATGGATGATTTTCATCAGTGTCCTCTTAAGAAATGAGGTGGAATCTCTTAGGGATGATGGATGATTTTCATCAGTGTCCTCTTAAGATATGAGTTGGAATCTCTTAGGGATGATGGATGATTTTCATCAGTGTCCTCTTAAGATATGAGTTGGAATCTCTTAGGGATGATGGATGATTTTCATCAGTGTCCTCTTAAGATATGAGGTGGAATCACTTAGGGATGATGGATGATTTTCATCAGTGTCCTCTTAAGAAATGAGTTGGAATCTCTTAGGGATGATGGATGATTTTCATCAGTGTCCTCTTAAGATATGAGTTGGAATCTCTTAGGGATGATGGATGATTTTGGTGTTTGGTGTGTTTGTTTTTTCCCCCTGTGTGTCTGTACCTCAGTGTCCCAGGCGCTGCGTGAGAACACTTACCCGTTCCTGGCCATGATCATGTTGAAGGACCGTAAGATGACGGTGGTGGGACGTCTGGAGGGGCTCATCCAATCAGAGGACCTCCTCAACCAGCTCACCTTCATCATGGAGGCCAACCAGACCTACCTGATGTCGGAACGCTTGGAACGGTAAGGCACTGATCCTAACTGATGTCTGAACGGTGAGGGACTGACATTAACTGATGTCTGAACGGTGAGGGACTGACATTAACTGATGTCTGAACGGTGAGGGACTGATCCTACCTGGTGTCTGAACGGTGAGGGACTGATCCTACCTGGTGTCTGAACGGTGAGGGACTGATCCTACCTGGTGTCTGAACGGTGAGGGACTGATCCTACCTGGTGTCTGAACGGTGAGGGACTGATCCTACCTGGTGTCTGAACGGTGAGGGACTGATCCTACCTGGTGTCTGAACGGTGAGGGACTGATCCTACCTGGTGTCTGAACGGTGAGGGACTGATCCTACCTGGTGTCTGAACGGTGAGGGACTGATCCTACCTGGTGTCTGAACGGTGAGGGACTGATCCTACCTGGTGTCTGAACGGTGAGGGACTGATCCTACCTGGTGTCTGAACGGTGAGGGACTGATCCTACCTGACGTCTGAACGGTGAGGGACTGATCCTACCTGACGTCTGAACGGTGAGGGACTGATCCTACCTGACGTCTGAACGGTGAGGGACTGATCCTACCTGGTGTCTGAACGGTGAGGGACTGATCCTACCTGGTGTCTGAACGGTGAGGGACTGATCCTACCTGGTGTCTGAACGGTGAGGGACTGATCCTACCTGGTGTCTGAACGGTGAGGGACTGATCCTACCTGGTGTCTGAATGGTGAGGGACTGATCCTACCTGGTGTCTGAACGGTGAGGGACTGATCCTACCTGGTGTCTGAACGGTGAGGGACTGATCCTACCTGACGTCTGAACGGTGAGGGACTGATCCTACCTGGTGTCTGAACGGTGAGGGACTGACATTAACTGATGTCTGAACGGTGAGGGACTGACATTAACTGATGTCTGAACGGTGAGGGACTGATCCTAACTGATGTCTGAACGGTGAGGGACTGACATTAACTGATGTCTGAACGGTAAGGGACTGATCCTACCTGACGTCTGAACGGTGAAGGACTGATCCTACCTGGTGTCTGAACGGTGAGGGACTGATCCTACCTGGTGTCTGAACGGTGAGGGACTGATCCTACCTGATGTCTGAACGGTAAGGGACTGATCCTACCTGATGTCTGAACGGTGAGGGACTGACATTAACTGATGTCTGAACGGTGAGGGACTGACATTAACTGATGTCTGAACGGTGAGGGACTGACATTAACTGATGTCTGAACGGTGAGGGACTGACATTAACTGATGTCTGAACGGTGAGGGACTGACATTAACTGATGTCTGAACGGTGAGGGACTGACATTAACTGATGTCTGAACGGTGAGGGACTGATCCTAACTGATGTCTGAAAGGTGAGGGACTGATCCTAACTGATGTCTGAATGGTGAGGGACTGACATTAACTGATGTCTGAACGGTGAGGGACTGATCCTACCTGGTGTCTGAACGGTGAGGGACTAATCCTACCTGATGTCTGAACGGTGAGGGACTGATCCTACCTGGTGTCTGAACGGTGAGGGACTGATCCTACCTGGTGTCTGAACGGTGAGGGACTGATCCAAACTGGTGTCTGAACGGTGAGGGACTGATCCTACCTGATGTCTGAACGGTGAGGGACTGATCCTAACTGATGTCTAAACGGTGAGGGACTGATCCTACCTGGTGTCTGAACGGTGAGGGACTGATCCTACCTGGTGTCTGAACGGTGAGGGACTGACATTAACTGATGTCTGAACGGTGAGGGACTGACATTAACTGATGTCTGAACGGTGAGGGACTGATCCTACCTGGTGTCTGAACGGTGAGGGACTGATCCTACCTGGTGTCTGAACGGTGAGGGACTGATCCTACCTGGTGTCTGAACGGTGAGGGACTGATCCTACCTGGTGTCTGAACGGTGAGGGACTGATCCTACCTGGTGTCTGAACGGTGAGGGACTGATCCTACCTGGCGTCTGAACGGTGAGGGACTGACATTAACTGATGTCTGAACGGTGAGGGACTGATCCTACCTGGTGTCTGAACGGTGAGGGACTGATCCTAACTGATGTCTGAACGGTGAGGGACTGACATTAACTGATGTCTGAACGGTGAGGGACTGATCCTAACTGATGTCTGAACGGTGAGGGACTGACATTAACTGATGTCTGAACGGTGAGGGACTGATCCTAACTGATGTCTGAAAGGTGAGGGACTGATCCTAACTGATGTCTGAATGGTGAGGGACTGACATTAACTGATGTCTGAACGGTGAGGGACTGATCCTACCTGGTGTCTGAACGGTGAGGGACTGATCCTACCTGGTGTCTGAACGGTGAGGGACTGATCCTACCTGGTGTCTGAACGGTGAGGGACTGATCCTTAACTGATGTCTGAACGGTGAGGGACTGATCCTACCTGGTGTCTGAACGGTGAGGGACTGATCCTACCTGGTGTCTGAACGGTGAGGGACTGATCCTACCTGGTGTCTGAACGGTGAGGGACTGATCCTACCTGGTGTCTGAACGGTGAGGGACTGATCCTACCTGGTGTCTGAACGGTGAGGACTGATCCTACCTGGTGTCTGAACGGTGAGGGACTGATCCTGAACGGTGAGGGACCTGGTGTCTGAACGGTGAGGGACTGATCCTACCTGGTGTCTGAACGGTGAGGGACTGATCCTACCTGGTGTCTGAACGGTGAGGGACTGATCCTACCTGATGTCTGAACGGTGAGGGACTGATCCTACCTGGTGTCTGAACGGTGAGGGACTGATCCTACCTGGTGTCTGAACGGTGAGGGACTGATCCTACCTGGTGTCTGAACGGTGAGGGACTGATCCTACCTGGTGTCTGAACGGTGAGGGACTGACATTAACTGATGTCTGAACGGTGAGGGACTGATCCTAACTGGTGTCTGAACGGTGAGGGACTGATCCTACCTGGTGTCTGAACAGTGAGGGACTGATCCTACCTGGTGTCTGAACGGTGAGGGACTGATCCTACCTGGTGTCTGAACGGTGAGGGACTGATCCTACCTGGTGTCTGAACGGTGAGGGACTGATCCTACCTGGTGTCTGAACGGTGAGGGACTGATCCTACCTGGTGTCTGAACGGTGAGGGACTGATCCTACCTGATGTCTGAACGGTGAGGGACTGATCCTACCTGGTGTCTGAACGGTGAGGGACTGATCCTACCTGGTGTCTGAACGGTGAGGGACTGATCCTACCTGGTGTCTGAACGGTGAGGGACTGATCCTACCTGGTGTCTGAACGGTGAGGGACTGATCCTACCTGGTGTCTGAACGGTGAGGGACTGACATTAACTGATGTCTGAACGGTGAGGGACTGATCCTACCTGACGTCTGAACGGTGAGGGACTGATCCTACCTGGTGTCTGAACGGTAACGGACTGATCCTACCTGGTGTCTGAACGGTGAGGGACTGACATTAACTGATGTCTGAACGGTGAGGGACTGACATTAACTGATGTCTGAACGGTGAGGGACTGACATTAACTGAAGTCTGAACGGTAACGGACTGATCCTTCCTGATGTCTGAACGGTGAGGGACTGATCCTACCTGGTGTCTGAACGGTGAGGGACTGATCCTACCTGATGTCTGAACGGTGAGGGACTGATCCTACCTGGTGTCTGAACGGTGAGGGACTGACATTAACTGATGTCTGAACGGTGAGGGACTGATCCTACCTGGTGTCTGAACGGTGAGGGACTGACATTAACTGATGTCTGAACGGTGAGGGACTGACATTAACTGATGTCTGAACGGTGAGGGACTGACATTAACTGATGTCTGAACGGTGAGGGACTGACATTAACTGATGTCTGAACGGTGAGGGACTGACATTAACTGATGTCTGAACGGTGAGGGACTGACATTAACTGATGTCTGAACGGTGAGGGACTGACATTAACTGATGTCTGAACGGTGAGGGACTGACATTAACTGATGTCTGAACGGTGAGGGACTGACATTAACTGAAGTCTGAACGGTGAGGGACTGACATTAACTGATGTCTGAACGGTGAGGGACTGACATTAACTGATGTCTGAACGGTGAGGGACTGACATTAACTGACTGCCGATCTGGGTTTTCAATACCTTAAAATGTGCTCCAGTGGTCTCTGTGCCTGTACAAGCCCAACACATCTGGCGCGCCAGACAAACTCAAACAAAAGTATGGGAAATTGTTTTCTTGTATTTGAAACCCACATATGATTATTTTACGATTATGAAAAACACAAATGTGGAGATTGTCTCTGGTCTTAGAGATGTGGTGTAGTGATGTCTGTCTCTGGTCCTGGAGATGTGGTGTGGTGAGGTCAGTCTCTGGTCCTGGAGATGTGGTGTGGTCTGTCTCTGGTCCCGGAGATGTGGTGTGGTGAGGTCTGTCTCTGGTCCTGGAGATGTGGTGTGGTGAGGTCTGTCTCTGGTCCCGGAGATGTGGTGTGGTGAGGTCTGTCTCTGGTCCTGGAGATGTGGTGAGGTCTGTCTCTGGTCCTGGAGATGTGGTGTGGTGAGGTCTGTCTCTGGTCCTGGAGATGTGGTGTGGTGAGGTCTGTCTCTGGTCCTGGAGATGTGGTGTGGTGAGGTCTGTCTCTGGTCCTGGAGATGTGGTGTGGTCTGTCTCTGGTCCCGGAGATGTGGTGTGGTGAGGTCTGTCTCTGGTCCTGGAGATGTGGTGTAGTGATGTCTCCCATACGTCTGTCTCTGGTCCTGGAGATGTGATGTGGTGAGGTCTGTCTCTGGTCCTGGAGATGTGGTGTGGTGAGGTCTGTCTCTGGTCCTGGAGATGTGGTGTGGTGAGGTCTGTCTCTGGTCTTGGAGATGTGGTGTGGTGAGGTCTGTCTCTGGTCCTGGAGATCTCCCATACGTCTGTCTCTGGTCCCGGAGATGTGGTGAGGTCTGTCTCTGGTCCTGGAGATGTGGTGTGGTGAGGTCTGTCTCTGGTCCTGGAGATGTGGTGTGGTGAGGTCTGTCTCTGGTCCCAGAGATGTGGTGTGGTGAGGTCTGTCTCTGGTCCCGGAGATGTGGTGTGGTGAGGTCTGTCTCTGGTCCTGGAGATGTGGTGTGGTGTGTTGAGGTCTGTCTCTGGTCCTGGAGATGTGGTCTGTCTTTGGTCCCGGAGATGTGGTGAGGTCTGTCTCTGGTCCTGGAGATGTGGTGAGGTCTGTCTCTGGTCCCGGAGGTGTGGTGAGGTCTGTCTCTGGTCCCGGAGATGTGGTGTGGTGAGGTCTGTCTCTGGTCCCGGAGATGTGGTGTGGTGAGGTCTGTCTCTGGTCCCGGAGATGTGGTGTGGTGAGGTCTGTCTCTGGTCCTGGAGATGTGGTGTGGTGAGGTCTGTCTCTGGTCCTGGAGATGTGGTGTAGTGATGTCTCCCATACGTCTGTCTCTGGTCCTGGAGATGTGATGTGGTGAGGTCTGTCTCTGGTCCCGGAGGTGTGGTGAGGTCTGTCTCTGGTCCCGGAGATGTGGTGTGGTGAGGTCTGTCTCTGGTCCCGGAGATGTGGTGTGGTGAGGTCTGTCTCTGGTCCCGGAGATGTGGTGTGGTGAGGTCTGTCTCTGGTCTCGGAGATGTGGTGAGGTCTGTCTCTGGTCCTGGAGATGTGGTGTGGTGAGGTCTGTCTCTGGTCCCGGAGATGTGGTGTGGTGAGGTCTGTCTCTGGTCCGGAGATGTGGTGTGGTGAGGTCTGTCTCTGGTCCTGGAGATGTGGTGTGGTGAGGTCTGTCTCTGGTCCCGGAGATGTGGTGTGGTGAGGTCTGTCTCTGGTCCCGGAGATGTGGTGTGGTGAGGTCTGTCTCTGGTCCTGGAGATGTGGTGTAGTGATGTCTGTCTCTGGTCCTGGAGATGTGGTGTGGTGAGGTCAGTCTCTGGTCCTGGAGATGTGGTGTGGTCTGTCTCTGGTCCCGGAGATGTGGTGTGGTGAGGTCTGTCTCTGGTCCCGGAGATGTGGTGTGGTGAGGTCTGTCTCTGGTCCCGGAGATGTGGTGTGGTGAGGTCTGTCTCTGGTCCCGGAGATGTGGTGTGGTGAGGTCTGTCTCTGGTCCTGGAGATGTGGTGTGGTGAGGTCTGTCTCTGGTCCTGGAGATGTGGTCTGTCTTTGGTCCCGGAGATGTGGTGTGGTGAGGTCTGTCTCTGGTCCCGGAGATGTGGTGAGGTCTGTCTCTGGTCCCGGAGATGTGGTGTGGTGAGGTCTGTCTCTGGTCCCGGAGATGTGGTGTGGTGAGGTCTGTCTCTGGTCCCGGAGATGGGGTGTGGTGAGGTCTGTCTCTGGTCCCGGAGGTGTGGTGTGGTGAGGTCTGTCTCTGGTCCCGGAGGTGTGGTGTGGTGTGGTGTGGTGAGGTCTGTCTCTGGTCCTGGAGATGTGGTGTGGTGTGGTCTGTCTCTGGTCCCGGAGATGGAGGTTAATTGAACGTGTCTGTGTGTGTTCCAGGGAGGAGAGGAACCAGACGCAGGTGTTGCGGGCGCAGCAGGACGAGGCCTACCTGGAGTCGCTGAGAGCCGACCAGGAGAAGGACCGAAGGAAGAGGGAGGAGCAGGAGAAGGTCCAGGCGGAGGAGGAGAAGGTCCGGCAGACCGTCCTGGCCGAGGAGAGGAGGAGGAGGGTGAGAACGAGGAGTCTTTTATACTCTCTGTCCTCTCTTGCTCTGCCTACATTAAAACCGTTCCTTATCTTGGTTCTATGTTATTTAATAATTAGTTGTTGCCAGTTTGACTGTGGCTAACAAATTCTGTGTTTTTAGACGTTGGAGGAAGAGAAGGAGCTTAAGTCAGAATGTCTTCCCCCGGAACCCCCAGCAGACGACCCTGACAGCGTCAAAATCGTTTTCAAACTGCCTAACGACACCAGAGTGGAGAGGCGGTTCCTCTTCCAGCAGTCTCTGACGGTACGAACACGCCTCTGCTCTAGTCAACTTACAGCATTTGCATTTTAACCGGCCTGGTGTTTACCAGTGGAGGCTCGACTCCCAATTCTACACAATCAAACTTTTACAGTTTGATTTAACTGCCCTGGTATATATATATTTTTTTATTTTACCTTTATTTAACCAGGCAAGTCGGTTAAGAACAAATTCTTATTTTCAATAACGGCCTGGGAACAGTGGGTTAACTGCCTGTTCAGGGGCAGAACGACAGATTTGTACCTTGTCAGCTCGGGGGTTTGAACTTGCAACCTTTCGGTTACTAGTCCAACACTCTAACCACTAGGAACGTATGGTCTTGACAACAAAAAAGAGTACCCATCTCTCCCTCTGTTTCTCCAGGTAATATACGACTTCCTGTTCTCCTTGAAGGAGACCCCGGAGAAATTCCAGATAGTTACCAACTTCCCCCGCCGGGTTCTGCCCTGCCTTCCCACGGAGGAGCAGCCCAACCCCCCCAGCCTCAAAGAGGCCGGCCTCAGCCGTTCCGAGGTCCTCTTTGTTCAGGACCTCACAGAAGATTGACACCTACCTAACCTTCTCCTCAACCTCCAACATGAGGAAAATAACTTGTCTTTTTCCTTGTTTCTTCACACATTTTTGGGGGTTTTTTGTTTTTGTTTAAATGGCCGTTGTGCAAAACAAGGGATCACTGTCTGAAATAACAAAAACAAAAAAAAACTCTTTTAACACAAAATAATTTAGCCCTGCTCTATCCCCTGGCCGTCTTGTCCACCATGATACCTCCTCCTCCAGTTAAATGTGGTTATGTTTAAAAGGAGAGCAATGTGAACTACCCTTCCTGTACATACATTACATATTTAAAGAACAAGGCTGAAAAAGCACTACTTTTTTTTTTTAATTATTATTTTTTAAATATTCAATCAAAGTTGACTCTATAATGTAATTGTCTTGAAACGACCAAACAAGCGAGGGGGTTGAGTTTCCGTACCGCCTGCCGTTTAGAACGACAACCCAGTTCAACAAGAAGAGGGCCACAGCTTTCACACGTGGCTTTTACCTATCTCTAGTATAACAGTCTGCCTGTGGTGACTCATAGATGCCTATTTCTCCTGTAACATCGGAATGGGCTGGTCATGTTTAAGATGTCATTTTCCAACAACTATAAATTAAACATTTTTAAAATGTTGTGGTGGTTTTGATTTTGAAGTGGCTGTCAGTGCTCTGTTCCCATCTCCGGCATTCTTAGTCTAATACATCTCAGCCTTCCTACCAGCCCACAGAAACTCTGCTAATCTTGAAGTCATGTCAGTTTTAATATTTTTTTTGTAGGTACGCTATAAATACAAAAGTATGTGTACACCCCTTCAAATTGGATTTGCTGATCTGTGTTTCAAATCAAGCACACAGCCATGCAATCTCCATAGACAAACATTGGCAGTAGAATGGCCTTTACTGAAGAGTGACTTTCAACGTGGTACCGTCATATGATACCACCTTTACGACAAGTCAGTTTGTCAAATTACTGCCCTGTTAAAGCTGCCCTGGTCAACTGTAAGTGCTGTTATTGTGAAGTGGAAATAATGGCTTAGCTGTGAAGTGGAATCGTCTAGGAGCAACAACGGCTCAGCTGTGAAGTGGTTGGCCACACAAGCTCACAGAGTGTGATGGCCAAGTGTGTAAACATTGTCTGTCCTCGGTTGCAACACTCACTACTGAGTTCCAAACTGCATCTGGAAGCAACGTCAGTACAATAATTGTTAGTGGGGAAGTTCATGAAATGGGTTTCTGTGGCAGAGCAGCCGCACACAAGCTTAAGATCACAATGCCAAGCGTCTGCTGGAGTGGTGTGAAGTTCGCCACCATTGGACTCTGGAGAAGTGGAAACACGTTCTCTGGAGTGATGAATCACACTTCACCATCTGGCAGTCCGACGGACAAATCTGGGTTTGGTGGATGCCAGGAGAACGTTACCTGCCCCAATGCGTAGTGCCAACTGTAATGTTTGGTGGAGGAGGAATAATGGTCTGCGGCTGTTTTTCATGGTTCGGGCCCCTTAGTTCCAGTGAAGGTGCATCTTAATGCTACAGAACACAATGACATTCTAGAAGATTCTGTGCTTCCAACTTTGTGGCAACAGTTTGGGGAAGGCCCTTTCCTGTTTCAGCATGACAATGCCCCTGTGCACAAAGCGAGGTCCATACAGAATTAGTTTGTTCGAGATCAGTGTGGAATAACTTCTGTATACTTCTGGCCCTTCTTTGGACACTGCTAACAAACCTCCAATTGAGCTTCAACGCCATACAACACTCCTTCCGTGGCCTCCAACTAAAACCAAATGCATGCTCTTCAACTGATCGCTGCCCACACCCGCCCGCCCGTCCAGCATCATTACTCTGGACGGTTCTGACCTAAAATATGTGGATAACTATAAATACCTAGGTGTCTGGCTAGACTGTAAACTCTCCTTCCAGACTCACATTAAGCATCTCCAATCCAAAATGAAATCTAGAATTGGCTTCCTATTTCTCAACTAAGCCTCCTTCACTCATTCTGCCAAACTTACCCTCGTAAAACTGACTATCCGACCGATCCTCGACCTCGGCGATGTAATTTACAAAATAGCCTCCAACACTACTCAGCAAATTGGATGCAGTCTATCACAGTGCAATCCATTTTGTCATCAAAGCCCCATACACTACCCACCTCTGCGACCTGTACACTCTCATTGGTTGGCCCTCGCTTCATACTCGTCATCTCCCGTCTGGATTACTGCAACTCGCTGTTGGCTGGGCTCCCTGCCTGTGCCATTAAACCCCTACAACTCATCCAGAACGCCGCAGCCCGTCTGGTGTTCAACCTTCCCAAGTTCTCTCACGTCACCCGGCTCCTCCGCTCTCTCCACTGGCTTCCAGTTGAAGCTCGCATCCGCTACAAGACCATGGTGCTTGCCTACGGAGCTGTGAGGGGAACGGCACCTCAGTACCTCCAGGCTCTGATCAGGCCCTACACCCAAACAAGGGCACTGCGTTCATCCACCTCTGGCCTGCTCGCCTCCCTACCACTGAGGAAGTACAGTCCCCGCGCAGCCCAGTCAAAACTGTTCGCTGCTCTGGCCCCCCAATGGTGGAACAAACTCCCTCACGACGCCAGGACAGCGGAGTCAATCACCACCTTCCGGAGACACCTGAAACCCCACCTCTTTCAGGAATACCTAGGATAGGATAAAGTAATCCTTCTCACCCCCCCTTAAAAGATTTAGATGCACTATTGTAAAGTGGCTGTTCCACTGGATGTCTTAAGGTGAACGCACCAATTTGTAAGTCGCTCTGGATAAGAGCGTCTGCTAAATGACTTAAATGTAAATGTAAATGTCGCCAAACCCACTGGCTCCAGGTCATCTATAAGTCTTTGCTAGGTAAAGCCCCACCTTATCTCAGCTCACTGGTCACCATAGCAGCGCCCACCTGCAGCACGCGCTCCAGCAGGTATATTTCTCTGGTCATCCCCAAAGCCAACACTTCCTTTGGCCGCCTTTCCTTCCAGTTCTCTGCTGTCAATGACTGGAACAAATTGCCAAAATCTCTGAGGCTGGAGTCTTATATCTCCCTCTCTAACTTTAAGCATCAGCTGTCAGAGTAGCTTACTGATACCTGTACCTCATCCCCATATTATTACTTACCCTCTTGCTCTTTTGCACCCCAGTATCTCTACTTGCACATCATCATCTGCACATCTATCACTCCAGTAATAATGCTACATTGTAATTATGTTCACCTCTAGGGCCTATTTATTGCCTACCTCCCTACTCTTCTACATTTGCACACACTGAACATAGATTTTTCAATTTTTTCTATTGTGTTATTGACTGTACGTTTGTTTACTCCATGTGTAACTGTGTTGTGTCGCACTGCTTTGCTTTATCTTGGCCAGGTCGCAGTTGTAAATGAGAACTTGTTCTCAACTGGCCTACCTGGTTAAATAAAAGGTGACATTTATTTTTTAAAGAACTTGACTGGCCTGCACAGAGCCCTGACCTCAATCCCATCTAGCACCTTTGGGAATACAGACTACGAGCCAGGCCTAATCGCCCAACACCAGTGACCGACCTCACTAATGCTCGTATGGCTGAATGGCAGCAAGTCCCTGCAGCAATGTTCCAACATCTAGTGGAAAGCCTTCCCAGAAGAGTGGAGGCTGTTATAGCAGCAATGTTCCAACATCTAGTGGAAATCCTTCCCAGAAGAGTGGAGGCTGTTATAGCAGCAATGTTCCAACATCTAGTGGAAAGCCTTCCCAGAAGAGTGGAGGCTGTTATAGCAACAATGTTCCAACATCTAGTGGAAAGCCTTCCCAGAAGAGAGGAGGCTGTTATAGCAGCAATGTTCCAACATCTAGTGGAAAGCCTTCCCAGAAGAGTGGAGGCTGTTATAGCAGCAATGTTCCAACATCTAGTGGAAAGCCTTCCCAGAAGAGTAGAGGCTGTTATAGCAGCAATGTTCCAACATCTAGTGGAAAGCCTTCCCAGAAGAGTGGAGGCTGTTATAGCAGCAATGTTCCAACATCTAGTGGAAAGCCTTCCCAGAAGAGTGGAGGCTGCTATAGCAGCAATGTTCCAACATCTAGTGGAAAGCCTTCCCAGAAGAGTGGAGGCTGTTATAGCAGCAATGTTCCAACATCTAGTGGAAAGCCTTCCCAGAAGAGTGGAGGCTGTTATAGCAGTAATGTTCCAACATCTAGTGGAAAGCATTCCCAGAAGAGTGGAGGCTGTTATAGCAGCAATGTTCCAACATCTAGTGGAAAGCCTTCCCAGAAGAGTGGAGGCTGTTATAGCAGGGGAGGGAAGGGGGGCAACTCCATATTAATGCCCATGATTTTGAAATTAGATGTTCAACAAGCAAGTGTCCACATACTTTTGCTCATGTAGTGTCTGTAGGAAACAAACATATTATGCTAACCTATTAGTAAATGTTTCATAGAATACTAGTTGGCTGTGAAGAAAGTTTGTGTTTTTTTGCCATCCTAGGTTCATCCTGATCTCACAAGATCACATTCCCTCGGGCTCCGGTCAAAAGTAGTGCACTATATAGGGAACAGGGTTCTATAGGGCTCTGGTCTAAAGTAGCGCACTATATAGGGGACAGGGTTCCATAGGGCTCTGGTCTAAAGTAGTGCACTATATAGGGAACAGGGTTCTATAGGGCTCTGGTCTAAAGTAGCGCACTATATAGGGGACAGGGTTCCATAGGGCTCTGGTCTAAAGTAGTGCACTATATAGGGAACAGGGTTCCATAGGGCTCTGGTCTAAAGTAGTGCACTATATAGGGAACAGGGTTCCATAGGGCTCTGGCCTAAAGTAGTGCACTATATAGGGGACAGGGTTCTATAGGGCTCTGGTCTAAAGTAGTGCACTATATAGGGAACAGGGTTCTATAGGGCTCTGGTCTAAAGTAGCGCACTATATAGGGGACAGGGTTCCATAGGGCTCTGGTCTAAAGTAGTGCACTATATAGGGAACAGGGTTCTATAGGGCTCTGGTCTAAAGTAGTGCACTATATAGGGAATAGGGTTCCATAGGGCTCTGGTCTAAAGTAGTGCACTATATAGGGAACAGGGTTCCATAGGGCTCTGGCCTAAAGTAGTGCACTATATAGGGGACAGGGTTCTATAGGGCTCTGGTCTAAAGTAGTGCACTATATAGGAACAGGGTTCTATAGGGCTCTGGTCTAAAGTAGCTCTGGGGACAGGGTTCCAAGGGCTAAAGTACTATATAGGGAACAGGGTTCTATAGGGCTCTGGTCTAAAGGCGCACTCAGGGTTCCATAGGGCTCTGGTCTAAAGTAGTGCACTATATAGGGAACAGGGTTCTATAGGGCTCTGGTCTAAAGTAGTGCACTATATAGGGAACAGGGTTCTATAGGGCTCTGGTCTAAAGTAGTGCTCTGGTCTAAAGTAGTGCACTATATAGGGAACAGGGTTCTATAGGGCTCTGGTCTAAAGTAGTGCACTATATAGGGAACAGGGTTCTGGTCTAAAGTAGTGCACTATATAGGGAACAGGGTTCTATAGGGCTCTGGTCTAAAGTAGTGCACTATATAGGGAACAGGGTTCTATAGGGCTCTGGTCTAAAGTAGTGCACTATATAGGGAACAGGGTTCTATAGGGCTCTGGTCTAAAGTAGTGCACTATATAGGGAACAGGGTTCTATAGGGCTCTGGTCTAAAGTAGTGCACTATATAGGGAATAGGGCTCTGGTCAAAAGTAGTGCACTATATAGGGAACAGGGTTCTATAGGGCTCTGGTCTAAAGTAGTGCACTATATAGGGAACAGGGTTCCATAGGGCTCTGGTCTAAAGTAGTGCACTATATAGGGAACAGGGTTCCATAGGGCTCTGGTCTAAAGTAGTGCACTATATAGGGAACAGGGTTCTATAGGGCTCTGGTCTAAAGTAGTGCACTATATAGGGAATAGGGTTCCATAGGGCTCTGGTCTAAAGTAGTGCACTATATAGGGAACAGGGTTCCATAGGGCTCTGGCCTAAAGTAGTGCACTATATAGGGGACAGGGTTCTATAGGGCTCTGGTCTAAAGTAGTACACTATATAGGGAACAGGGTTCTATTGGGCTCTGGTCTAAAGTAGCGCACTATATAGGGGACAGGGTTCCATAGGGCTCTGGTCTAAAGTAGTGCACTATATAGGGAACAGGGTGTCTATAGGGCTCTATAGGGCTCTGGTCTAAAGTAGTGCACTATATAGGGAATAGGGTTCCATAGGGCTCTGGTCTAAAGTAGTGCACTATATAGGGAACAGGGTTCTATAGGGCTCTGGTCTAAAGTAGTGCACTATATAGGTTTCTATAGGGCTCTGGTCTAAAGTAGTGCACTATATAGGGAACAGGGTTCTATAGGGCTCTGGTCTAAAGTAGCTAAAGGGGACAGGGTAGGGCTCTGGTCACTATATAGGAACAGGGTTCTATAGGGCTCTGGTCTAAAGTAGTGCACTATATAGGGAACAGGGTTCCATAGGGCTCTGGTCTAAAGTAGTGCACTATATAGGAACAAAAGGGTTCTATAGGGCTCTGGTCTAAAGTAGTGCACTATATAGGGAACAGGGTTCCATAGGGCTCTGGTCTAAAGTAGTGGTCACTATATAGGGAACAGGGTTCTATAGGGCTCTGGTCTAAAGTAGTGCACTATATAGGGAACAGGGTTCCATAGGGCTCTGGTCTAAAGTAGTGCACTATATAGGGAACAGGGTTCTATAGGGCTCTGGTCTAAAGTAGTGGTCTAAAGTAGTGCTATATAGGGAACAGGGTTCTATAGGGCTCTGGTCTAAAGTAGTGGGAACAGGGTTCTATAGGGCTAGGGAACAGGGTTCTATAGGGCTCTGGTCTAAAGTAGTGCACTATATAGGGAATAGGGCTCTGGTCAAAAGTAGTGCACTATATAGGGAACAGGGTTCTATAGGGCTCTGGTCTAAAGTAGTGCACTATATAGGGAACAGGGTTCCATAGGGCTCTGGTCTAAAGTAGTGCACTATATAGGGAACAGGGTTCCATAGGGCTCTGGTCTAAAGTAGTGCACTATATAGGGAACAGGGTTCTATAGGGCTCTGGTCTAAAGTAGTGCACTATATAGGGAATAGGGTTCCATAGGGCTCTGGTCTAAAGTAGTGCACTATATAGGGAACAGGGTTCCATAGGGCTCTGGCCTAAAGTAGTGCACTATATAGGGGACAGGGTTCTATAGGGCTCTGGTCTAAAGTAGTGCACTATATAGGGAACAGGGTTCTATAGGGCTCTGGTCTAAAGTAGCGCACTATATAGGGGACAGGGTTCCATAGGGCTCTGGTCTAAAGTAGTGCACTATATAGGGAACAGGGTTCTATAGGGCTCTGGTCTAAAGTAGCGCACTATATAGGGGACAGGGTTCCATAGGGCTCTGGTCTAAAGTAGTGCACTATATAGGGAACAGGGTTCTATAGGGCTCTGGTCTAAAGTAGTGCACTATATAGGGAACAGGGTTCTATAGGGCTCTGGTCTAAAGTAGTGCACTATATAGGGAACAGGGTTCTATAGGGCTCTGGTCTAAAGTAGTGCACTATATAGGGAATAGGGCTCTGGTCTAAAGTAGTGCACTATATAGGGAATAGGGCTCTGGTCAAAAGTAGTGCACTATATAGGGAACAGGGTTCTATAGGGCTCTGGTCTAAAGTAGTGCACTATATAGGGAACAGGGTTCCATAGGGCTCTGGTCTAAAGTAGTGCACTATATAGGGAACAGGGTTCCATAGGGCTCTGGTCTAAAGTAGTGCACTATATAGGGAACAGGGTTCTATAGGGCTCTGGTCTAAAGTAGTGCACTATATAGGGAATAGGGTTCCATAGGGCTCTGGTCTAAAGTAGTGCACTATATAGGGAACAGGGTTCCATAGGGCTCTGGCCTAAAGTAGTGCACTATATAGGGGACAGGGTTCTATAGGGCTCTGGTCTAAAGTAGTGCACTATATAGGGAACAGGGTTCCATAGGGCTCTGGTCTAAAGTAGTGCACTATATAGGGAACAGGGTTCCATAGGGCTCTGGTCTAAAGTAGTGCACTATATAGGGAACAGGGTTCTATAGGGCTCTGGTCTAAAGTAGTGCACTCTATAGGGAATAGGGCTCTGGTCAAAAGTAGTGCACTATATAGGGAACAGGGTTCTATAGGGCTCTGGTCTAAAGTAGTGCACTATATAGGGAACAGGGTTCCATAGGGCTCTGGTCTAAAGTAGTGCACTATATAGGGAACAGGGTTCCATAGGGCTCTGGTCTAAAGTAGTGCACTATATAGGGAACAGGGTTCTATAGGGCTCTGGTCTAAAGTAGCGCACTATATAGGGGACAGGGTTCCATAGGGCTCTGGTCTAAAGTAGTGCACTATATAGGGAACAGGGTTCCATAGGGCTCTGGTCTAAAGTAGTGCACTATATAGGGAACAGGGTTCCATAGGGCTCTGGTCTAAAGTAGTGCACTACATAGGGAACAGGGCTCCATACTAGCATTCACGACAACGTTGTGTGAACTGTAATGGTGATTACAGTGAAAACAGGCAAAGGGAAGGTTGTAATATTGGTATACATCATACGTTTATTAGTGAACAACACTCTCAAATCAGCCACGATAAAAATAAAAAAACAAATGATTGCACGACTCGGGTAAAGCAGAACTAGCAACTTTCAGTTTTAAAAAAGTACAAATCTGAAAAATGTCAATCAGTATACAGGTGTGTATACACTAACTAGTTAAATGCTACAAACAATATGCTTTCAATGGAATGAAAACATAGAACCATTTTCCTAATATACACATATATATAATATATTAGCTATTATTTTTAAATATTTTTTTTAAATCCAAACGTGGCAAAATTGAGGTAACTGTAAATGTGCAAGTACCAAAGCAAACATCTGTTGTTTCTAACACCGAACATGCCCCTGGCCGGTTGGATGGGAGCCCCCCTAGAAGCAGTAGAAGCAGTAAACAGAACACTATTCTCGTCACCAGCAACAGATCATTGGAAAACAGTGGAAACCTACGAAGCAACCACAGAAATCATATCCTAAATAAAAATTCATTTTAGCTGGTACACCATTTTCTTCTATTTGTTTTCCTTTGCACCACAAACTGTGAGATCATTCATTAATTGGATCACAGAAAGACTACAAGATTCTATTTTCATTTTTGTTGTGTTTTGATTTTAAAATGACCTCAGCCTTTACAATACGGTCATTAAAGCCTGCCAAATAGACGTTTACCCCCAAACCATGGCGCTAATGTTTCAAGTGAATAAGTGAATAAAAAAAATAATAAAACACCTAGATGTCAAATCTACATTGAGAATAAAGTAGGTGGTTATTAGTTTGACTAACATGTTATTTTTTTAAAATGTCCTTTAACTGTGTTGAATGTAACTGACCATTTTAAGGCTGTTAGCATAGCAACATGCTCTAAGAATCCATCCAATCAGATCCTCATGTCAAACAGCATCATACCTAAATCAGATCAGAACGGTTTTTCACCATGGCTTTCAGTTACCTAGGTTCTAGACATGTTTATTATCTAACGCAATAATAACATAGCATACATATTATAACTAAACAACTTTAAAAATCCAGGATTTCTCCCCAGTTCCAAGTCCAGACAACTTTAATTTTAATAAAAGCGCAAATAAAATCTTGTAGTGATTCAGTTGGGTTACAAACGTGTGCAGTACAACGCATGGCAGTTATCAGCTGAGCAGTGACGGAACGCCATCTGAAGAACGAACCCGAAGCCGACTAGAGCTAGCTAAAAACCAGTTGGGACTTGGTAGGACATGCATATTGTGCACCGTTAAATAGTCCACCGTCCACCATGGCTAGATATCTTTCACTGAAAATACACACTTGGTTTTATTTTATTTTAAAAAAAAAATTGTTTTAAATCATGCAAACACCTTTAGAGTTGTTTTGGAAGTGTTTTTTAAAATATTTTTTAGGTAGGATAGTGTGCATCAATGTCGCGTTTTAAAATTGGATCACAACCGTTATGGAAGTATACATGTCTGTACATCGTGTGGTTGTTCAAGAACACAAACTAAATGTATGATAATATGATGCAATATCCACTACTCTAGCAAAAAAAATAAAAAATAATATATAATTCAACAATTATTATTACTAGTATTTGAATAGATTACATTAAAAATATGCGTGGGCTGAGGAAAACAACCAAGAACAATTCAAATCCACCACCAATCCTTTCATGGTATCTGTCCCATCAAAACAGACCGTTTTCCTTTATTCTCATATACTGAGAAGCCCTGAGGGATTGTTTTATATGCCAGTGGACAGATATGTACACAGATTAACTCTCAAAAGCTGTGTTTTTTTTTTACTTTAAACTCGTCAAGATGGCTTTTTTTCTTATTCTTTAAAGGTGGTAACACACGTCACAAAGAGACTCACATTCGCTATAGAAAAAGTTACATCTGCCTATCAGTGCTTATTGGTGTAGTTGGGAATAGAAAGGAGTCCCCCTACTCACACAACACTTACAAAAGACACCCAGAGTAACATTTTATATTTATATATATATATATATATTTTTTTTACCCCAACAACAATTCTTTTTGGAAATCTGAACAAAGATGAGGACAGTCCCAAGTGGAACCTTATTACTATATATAGTGCATTAGTCCCTATGGGCCCTGGTCAAAAGTAGTGCACTACATAGGGTACCATTTGGGACACAAACCTATAGATGTCCAACAGTATCACTCTACCAAACACCACCCCTCCCTCCCTCCATCTTTGTCTCCAACCTCTTCCTGTCCTGATCATCACTGTAAATAGTACAGTCAGCTCAGCCGGGACAAAGCCAGAGCGTCTGTCTCGTCAGGTCACTAGAGATGCTTTACAAACAGGGAATTATAACATTCTTTTGTCTTCAAAACAAGACGATTATCGAGAAGCTTTCACACTGAAGCTATGCAGCATACAAACACTTCATCTTTTACAACACCATTTAGTTAGCACGGCCTAACAACAAGACCTGACCCAAGTTAAGTTGCCTTTAGATTAGAACACATACCATTTAACCACACACTTCCACGTTAGTGCCCTGACCTTGTCCTTTAACACGTTGTCTCTAAGATAGCTAAAAAACAATAAATAATACTATTTAAAAACTATACTCTTAAAAACAAGTGGAAATGACAACGGGATTTTTTTTCTTTTGAAATATTAGTAAGTAATAATAGGCTTGTGCTTGTCAAGGTCTTGAGAAGGCATATCTGAAATCTTGAAAGAGTATATATATATGTATATATATATATATATATGTAATATTTGGCTCACAAACAAAGAGATAAAAGCCTGGTTCTTCCAAAAACAGGAAGAAAAATGTCCACGTTAAACCCATTACACACACTGTTTTATGCATTAAGCTCAACAGCAGCAGTCAGCCAGCGTGGGTGATGCTGGGGTAGTGAAGGCCCTCTCCTGTATCCTTCACCGATGCAGAGGTGCAGCAGACCCCCCCCCCCCCACCAGCGTTCCTCGTTTTTGTTTGCTTGGTATTTTTCTTCTTCATTTAAAATGTTGTGGCGATACTTGGTTAAAATATTGCTAGTTTAAAATCAACAGTCTATGCAAATCCTTCAGTGCTGCCCAGAATCTAGCAGACTCTCTCTCTCCTCTTCCTCCACCATCCCTCCCGTCCAGTCAGTTGTGTATCTCCTCTTCCTCCACCATCCCTCCCGTCCAGTCAGTTGTGTATCTCCTCTTCCTCCACCATCCCTCCGTCCAGTCAGTTGTGTATCACAGTGGGGGGGACCAACAGGGCGTGGAGGAGCAGGATGTATCCCCAACAAGTCAGTGGTAGATCATCATTCTCAATGCCAGATGAGGCTAATTTTAACCACAGCAAGTCACACTTTCACAATAGCATTAGCAGATTGAAAAAGAACACAAACAAAAGGGAACAAACTATTGAAATCATCAATACATTATTGCAAAACATATATTATTAACAGGTCACTTTAACCCATCAGTCACCTACACAAACATGCATCTATGACGGTCAATCAGCCAGGCTTCTCCTCCAAGCCAGTGGAATGGTCTAGTCTCCTACAGTACTATGACGGTCAGTCAGCCAGTGGAATGGTCTAGTCTCCTACAGTACTATGACGGTCAGTCAGCCAGTAGAATGGTCTAGTCTCCTACAGTACTATGACGGTCAGTCAGCCAGTGGAATGGTCTAGTCTCCTACAGTAATGTCAGCCAGTGGAATGGTCTCCCTACAGTACTATCAGTCAGCCAGTGGAATGGTCTAGTCTCCTACAGTCAGTCAGCCAGTGGAATGGTCTAGTCTCAGTACTATGACGGTCAGTCAGCCAGTGGAATGGTCTAGTCTCCTACAGTACTATGACGGTCAGTCAGCCAGTGGAATGGTCTAGTCTCCTACAGTACTATGACGGTCAGTCAGCCAGTGGAATGGTCCTCCTACAGTACTATGGGTCAGTCAGCCAGTGGAATGGTCTAGTCTCCTACAGTACTATGACGGTCAGTCAGCCAGTGGAATGGTCTAGTCTCCTACAGTACTATGACGGTCAGTCAGCCAGTGGAATGGTCTAGTCTCCTACAGTACTATGACGGTCAGTCAGCCAGTGGAATGGTCTAGTCTCCTACAGTACTATGACGGTCAGTCAGCCAGTGGAATGGTCTAGTCTCCTACAGTACTATGACGGTCAGTCAGCCAGTGGAATGGTCTAGTCCTACAGTACTATGACGGTCAGTCAGCCAGTGGAATGGTCTAGTCTCCTACAGTACTATGACGGTCAGTCAGAGTGGAATGGTCTAGTCTCCTACAGTACTATGACGGTCAGTCAGGATCAATGGTCTAGTCTCCTACAGTACTATGACGGTCAGTCAGCCAGTGGAATGGTCTAGTCTCCTACAGTACTATGACGGTCAGTGGAGTGGAATGGTCTAGTCTCCTACAGTACTATGACGGTCAGTCAGCCAGTGGTGGAATGGTCTCCTCCTACAGTACTATGCGGTCAGTCAGCCAGTGGAATGGTCTAGTCTCCTACAGTACTATGACGGTCAGTCAGCCAGTGGAATGGTCTAGTCTCCTACAGTACTATGACGGTCAGTCAGCCAGTGGAATGGTCTAGTCTCCTACAGTACTATGACGGTCAGTCAGCCAGTGGAATGGTCTAGTCTCCTACAGTACTACAGAGCAGATCGAGGTGGTGGATCAATGGCTGTCCCAGGCAGAGGAGCAGATCGAGGTGGTGGATCAATGGCTATCCCAGGCAGAGGAGCAGATCGAGGTGGTGGATCAATGGCTATCCCAGGCAGAGGAGCAGATCGAGGTGGTGGATCAATGGCTGTCCCAGGCAGAGGAACAGATCGAGGTGGTGGATCAATGGCTATCCCAGGCAGAGGAGCAGATCGAGGTGGTGGATCAATGGCTGTCCCAGGCAGAGGAACAGATCGAGGTGGTGGATCAATGGCTGTCCCAGGCAGAGGAACAGATCGAGGTGGTGGATCAATGGCTATCCCAGGCAGAGGAGCAGATCGAGGTGGTGGATCAATGGCTGTCCCAGGCAGAGGAGCAGATCGAGGTGGTGGATCAATGGCTGTCCCAGGCAGAGGAACAGATCGAGGTGGTGGATCAATGGCTGTCCCAGGCAGACAGTCTGACTGACTGGACAACTCTGTGGCTATGGGTTGGTAGCAGGCAGTAGCTTTTTCATCAGATGCAGCAGTAGAAACACAACAGAGGTACGACTGAGGGAAGGGCCTCAAACATGCAATCTTAGATTGCTTATTGTTGTTGAGGTGGGGCAGGAGTAGTTGTGGGGGGTGGGGGACGCAGGCAGGGTAGGTGGCAGGAGTGGTGGGGGGGGGGGGGGGGACGCAGGCAGGGTAGGTGGCAGACGTCCCCAGGCAGGCTGAGGCAGGCGCTAAGACAGACAGACAGACAGACTCTGCGGGTTTAGTTTTGTGCTGCTTTCCAATCAAAGATCCAAAAGCCTGGGTATCACTCACTCCACCTCACGGTGCACCTCTGACGCGTTCGCCCGGCAGATTGGACAAGTGCGATTGGTCTAGAAGGAAGACAAAAAAAAAAAAAGTGTTAACCTGTCCATCGCACTTGGGCTCTGGTCAAAAGTAGTGTACTATATAGGGAATAGGGTGCCACCCTGGTCAAAAGTAGTGTACTATACAGGGAATAGGGTGCCACCCTGGTTAAAAGTAGTGTACTATACAGGGAATAGGGTGCCACCCTGGTTAAAAGTAGTGTACTATACAGGGAATAGGGTGCCACCCTGGTTAAAAGTAGTGTACTATACAGGGAATAGGGTGCCACCCTGGTTAAAAGTAGTGTACTATACAGGGAATAGGGTGCCACCCTGGTTAAAAGTAGTGTACTAAATAGGGAATAGGGTGCCACCCTGGTTAAAAGTAGTGTACTAAATAGGGAATAGGGTGCCACCCTGGTTAAAAGTAGTGCACTATATAGGGAATAGGGTGCCACCCTGGTTAAAAGTAGTGCACTATATAGGGAATAGGGTGCCACCCTGGTTAAAAGTAGTGTACTAAATAGGGAATAGGGTGCCACCCTGGTTAAAAGTAGTGTACTATACAGGGAATAGGGTGCCACCCTGGTTAAAAGTAGTGTACTATACAGGGAATAGGGTGCCACCCTAGTCAAAAGTAGTGTACTATATAGGGAATAGGGTGCCACCCTGGTTAAAAGTAGTGCACTATATAGGGAATAGGGTGCCACCCTGGTTAAAAGTAGTGCACTATATAGGGAATAGGGTGCCACCCTGGTTAAAAGTAGTGCACTATATAGGGAATAGGGTGCCACCCTGGTTAAAAGTAGTGTACTAAATAGGGAATAGGGTGCCACCCTGGTTAAAAGTAGTCTACTAAATAGGGAATAGGGTGCCACCCTGGTTAAAAGTAGTGTACTATACAGGGAATAGGGTGCCACCCTGGTTAAAAGTAGTGTACTATACAGGGAATAGGGTGCCACCCTGGTTAAAAGTAGTGTACTAAATAGGGAATAGGGTGCCACCCTGGTTAAAAGTAGTGTACTAAATAGGGAATAGGGTGCCACCCTGGTTAAAAGTAGTGCACTATATAGGGAATAGGGTGCCACCCTGGTTAAAAGTAGTGCACTATATAGGGAATAGGGTGCCACCCTGGTTAAAAGTAGTGCACTATATAGGGAATAGGGTGCCACCCTGGTAAAAGTAGTGTACTATATAGGGAATAGGGTGCCACCCTGGTTAAAAGTAGTGTACTATACAGGGAATAGGGTGCCACCCTGGTTAAAAGTAGTGTACTAAATAGGGAATAGGGTGCCACCCTGGTTAAAAGTAGTGCACTATATAGGGAATAGGGTGCCACCCTGGTTAAAAGTAGTGTACTAAATAGGGAATAGGGTGCCACCCTGGTTAAAATAGTGCACTATATAGGGAATAGGGTGCCACCCTGGTTAAAAGTAGTGTACTATACAGGGAATAGGGTGCCACCCTGGTTAAAAGTAGTGCACTATACAGGGAATAGGGTGCCACCCTGGTTAAAAGTAGTGTACTAAATAGGGAATAGGGTGCCACCCTGGTTAAAAGTAGTGCACTATATAGGGAATAGGGTGCCACCCTGGTTAAAAGTAGTGTACTAAATAGGGAATAGGGTGCCATTTGAGACCGTAGAGTTAACGATGGGATGGGCTTACCTTTAACCATTTGTCAACACACTTGGCGTGGAACTCGTGGTTGCAGGGTAATACCCTCAGCAGCTGCCGACACTCAAAGTCACTAAAGCACACCACACACCTGGAAGAGAGAATTATCACACAGAGCGTCATCAGGTTCTGAAATACTGCATGTTTAAAAAGGACAAGACAGTTACTGTTATGATGGATGGATAGGTGGATGGGATGGATGGGATGGGATGGGATGGGATGGATGGATGGATGGATGGATGGGATGGATGGGATGGATGGATGGATGGGATGGGATGGATGGGATGGATGGATGGATGGATGGATGGATGGGATGGATAGGTGGATGGGATGGATGGATGGATGGATGGATGATGGATGGAGGATGGATGGATGGATGGATGGATGGATGGATGGATGGATGGATGGATGGGATGGATGGATGGGATGGATGGATGGTATGGATGGATGGTATGGGATGGGATGAGCGATACAACCAAAATATCATACCACAATATTGTTCACAGTATTTGATATTACTTTATGTTTTTGGAACAATAAAAGTTACAAATACATTTCATTTTATTTCACCTTTATTTAACCAGGTTGGCTAGTTGAGAACAAGTTCTCATTTACAACTGCGACCTGGCCAAGATAATGCATAGCAGTGTGAACAGACAACAACACAGAGTTACAACATGGAGTAAAACAAACATACAGTCAATAATACAGTAGAATAAAACAAAAAGTATATTTACAGTGAGTGCAAATGAGGTAAGATAAGGGGAGTTAAGGCAATAAATAGGCCATGGTGTAGTTCATGATCCTAGGGTGGCAACACATACATTATAAGTGACTGATTGAGTTTATACTGTTCAATCATTCAGCATTTTCATAAATGTCTGCATTTCCTCCATAAAGGTGGTTGTCAACAGCCATTTAAATTCCCAAAGAAGAAGAAAAAATAAGCCTAAAGGAAGGAGATAATTTGGTTGACCGTTTAATCTGTGTATTAATTGTCTGGAGTAGAGGACCTTGTGCATTTCAGGTAAAATAACAACCCCAATGTTTATATCCCAGGATAAATTATCTAGCAACAGCAAGCTAGATAAATTGCCATAAATGTTTAATGCTTTTCGAACTCTGGTCAGCACGTAAGACCGCTGTGCCACTCGGGAGGCCCCCAGGATGGAAGTTCCACGTGTAGCTAGATGTAGCATGCTAATGTTAACTAGCTGGCCTGGCACATTCTTTTCCATGAAAGTAAGCGAGGCAAACGAGCGAGTTTCCTGAACAAAAATATAACACGCAACAATTTCAATGATTTTAATCGAGTTAAATGTTCATATAAAGGAAATCAGTCAATTGAAATAAATTCATTGGGCCCTAAATCCACAGATTTCACATGACTGGGCAGGGCCTGGGAGGGTATAGGCCCAGCCACTGGAGAGCTAGGCCCAGCCACTGGAGAGCTAGGCCCACCCACTGGAGAGCTAGGCCCACCACACTGGAGAGCTAGGCCCAGCCACTGGAGAGCTAGGCCCAGCCACTGGAGAGCTAGGCCCAGCCACTGGAGAGCTAGGCCCACCCACTGGAGAGCTAGGCCCAGCCACTGGAGAGCTAGGCCCAGCCACTGGAGAGCTAGGCCCAGCCACTGGAGAGCTAGGCCCAGCCACTGGAGAGCTAGGCCCAGCCACTGGAGAGCTAGGCCCACCCACTGGAGAGCTAGGCCCACCCACTGGAGAGCTAGGCCCACCCACTGGAGAGCTAGGCCCACCCACTGGAGAGCTAGGCCCACCCACTGGAGGCCCAGCCACTGGAGAGCTAGGCCCACCCACTGGAGAGCTAGGCCCACCCACTGGAGAGCTAGGCCCAGCCACTGGAGAGCTAGGCCCAGCCACTGGAGAGCTAGGCCCACCCACTGGAGAGCTAGGCCCACCCACTGGAGAGCTAGGCCCAGCCACTGGAGAGCTAGGCCCACCCACTGGAGAGCTAGGCCCAGCCACTGGAGAGCTAGGCCCACCCACTGGAGAGCTAGGCCCACCCACTGGAGAGCTAGGCCCAGCCAATCAAAGTAAGTTTTTCCCACAAAATGGCTTTATTAAAAGACAGAAATACTCCTCAGTTTCATCAGGTGTCCAGTCTCAGCATGTATATAGTTATTTTTATTGCTGCTCTTTAATTACTTGTTACTTTTATCTCTAATTCTTTTATGTATTTTATTAAACTGCATTGTTGGTTAGGGGTTCGTATGTAAGCATTTCACGGTAAGGTCTACACCCGTTGTAATCGGCGCATGTGACTAATAAAATGTGATTTTTACGGACATATTCAATCAATCCCTATACCAGTCTGCTGTTCCCACATGCTTCAAGAGGGCCACCATTGTTCCTGTTCCCAAGAAAGCTAAGGTAACTGAGCTAAACGACTACTGGAATCGCCCCTGGGGATTTTAACAAGTAGCACTCACTTCCGTCATCATGAAGTGCTTTGAGAGACTAGTATATATTCCCCCCAAGCAGACACATCGATGGCTCTGAACGAACTTTTATTTGACTCTTTGCAAACTGGAATCCATTTTATCCGGAGGCTGCATTCATTGTAGCTGGGGAAACAAGGCTCAAGGACCATATCACCTCCACCCTACCTGACACCCTAGACCCACTCCAATTTGCTTACCGTCCAAATAGGTCCACAGACAGCTACGCAAAACAAGCTCTCAACCACACTGCACACTGCCCTAACCCATCTGGACAAGAGGAATACCTATGTGAGAATGCTGTTCATCGACTACAGCTCGGCATTCAACACCATAGTACCCTCCAAGCTCGTCATCAAGCTCGAGACCCTGGGTCTCGACCCCGCCCTGTGCAACTGGGTACTGGACTTCCTGACGGGCCGCCCCCAGGTGGTGAGGGTAGGCAACAACATCTCCACCCCGCTCCCCACAAGGGTGCGTTCTGAGCCCTCTCCTGTACTCCCTGTTCACCCAAGACTGCGTGGCCACGCACGCCTCCAACTCAATCATCAAGTTTGCGGACGACACAACAGTGGTAGGCTTGATTACCAACAACGACGAGACGGCCTACAGGGAGGAGGTGAGGGCCCTCGGAGTGTGGTGTCAGGAAAATAACCTCACACTCAACGTCCACAAAACTAAGGAGATGATTGTGGACTTCAGGAAACAGCAAAGGGAACACCCCCCTATCCACATCGATGGAACAGTAGTGGAGAGCGTAGTAAGTTTTAAGTTCCTCGGCATACACATCACAGACAAACTGAATTGGTCCACTCACACAGACAGCATCGTGAAGAAGGCGCAGCAGCGCCTCTTCAACCTCAGGAGGCTGAAGAAATTCGGCTTGTCACCAAAAGCACTCACAAACTTCTACAGATGCACAATCGAGAGCATCCTGGCGGGCTGTATCACCGCCTGGTACGGCAACTGCTCCGCCCACAACCGTAAGGCTCTCCAGAGGGTAGTGAGGTCTGCACAACGCATCACCGGGGGCAAACTACCTGCCCTCCAGGACACCTACACCACCCGATGTTACAGGAAGGCCAAAAAGATCATCAAGGACATCAACCACCCGAACCACTGCCTGTTCACCCCGCTATCATCCAGAAGGCGAGGTCAGTACAGGTGCATCAAAGCTGGGACCGAGAGACTGAAAAACAGCTTCTATATCAAGGCCATCAGACTGTTAAACAGCCACCACTAACATTGAGTGGCTGCTGCCAACACACTGACACAACTCCAGCCACTTTAATAATGGGAATTGATGGGAAATTATGTAAAATATATCACTAGCCACTTTAAACAATGCTACCTAATATAATGTTACTTACCCTACATTATTCATCTCATATGCATACGTATATACTGTACTCTACATCATCGACTGCATCCTTATGTAATACATGTATCACTAGCCACTTTAACTATGCCACTTTGTTTACATACTCATCTCATATGTATATACTGTACTCGATACCATCTACTGTATCTTGCCTATGCTGCTCTGTACCATCACTCATTCATATATCTTTATGTACATATTCTTTATCCCCTTACACTGTGTATAAGACAGTAGTTTTGTTAGTTAGATTACTTGTTGGTTATTACTGCATTGTCGGAACTAGAAGCACAAGCATTTCGCTACACTCGCATTAACATCTGCTAACCATGTGTATGTGACAAATAAAATTTGATTTGATTTGGCGTGGTGTGAGAGGGGGGCATGGTGTGGTGTGAGAGGGGGCGGGGCGTGGTGTGAGAGGGGAGCGGGGCGTGGTGTGAGAGGGGGGCGGGGCGTGGTGTGGGAAGTGGCAGGGCTTGGTGTGGGAAGTGGCAGGGCTTGGTGTGGGAAGTGGCAGGGCTGGGTGTGAGATGTGGCAGGGCTGGGTGTGAGATGTGGCAGGGCTGGGTGTGAGAAGTGGCAGGGCTGGGTGTGAGATGTGGCAGGGCTGGGTGTGAGATGTGGCAGGGCTGGGTGTGAGAAGTGGCAGGGCTGGGTGTGAGAAGTGGCAGGGCTGGGTGTGAGAAGTGGCAGGGCTGGGTGTGAGATGTGGCAGGGCTGGGTGTGAGATGTGGCAGGGCTGGGTGTGAGAAGTGGCAGGGCTTGGTGTGAGAAGTTGCAGGGCTTGGTGTGAGAAGTGGCAGGGCTTGGTGTGAGAAGTGGCAGGGCTTGGTGTGAGAAGTGGCAGGGCTTGGTGTGAGAAGTGGCAGGGCTTGGTGTGAGAAGTTGCAGGGCTTGGTGTGAGAAGTTGCAGGGCTTGGTGTGAGAAGTGGCAGGGCTTGGTGTGAGAAGTGGCAGGGCTTGGTGTGAGAAGTTGCAGGGCTTGGTGTGAGAAGTTGCAGGGCTTGGTGTGAGAAGTGGCAGGGCTGCGTATCACATTTAACAAACCAAATAAATACCATTGTAGAAGTTAAAAACCCAAACTGGTCCGAGCATTAATACCAGTATATAGTAAAATACGGTATCCACCCACCGTCCCCCCGTCCCCACCGTCCCCCTCCCCCGTCCCCACCGTCCCCCCGTCCCCCGTCCCCTATTCAACCAGCCAGCCAGGTAGATGGCTGAAATAAGACAATAGCAGGTTATCTCACAGCGTTTGTTCAGATTGATGGTTGTCGAGGTTGAACCTGTAGGATGGAAGCTGCTCGATGTCTGCCTTGGTGATTCCTCGTGGTTTAGCCTCTCCCAGCCTTTCAGCCAGGTTCAGTAATGCCTGGGGGGGGGGGGGGGGGGGTGAGAGACAATTCAGGGACAGTTGTTTTGGTTGATTTTTTATTGACCAGTATTTTCCAGCATTATCCACTAGGTTTGGAAATGATCCTAGGAAATGGGCTTTAATTGACACAATTTGTCTGTAATCAGCCTGGTGTCTGTATGTAGCCTCTCTACTGTACGTAGCCTCTACTGTACGTAGCCTCTCCTGTACGTAGCCTCTCCTGTACGTAGCCTCTCCTGTACGTAGCCTCTCCTGTACGTAGCCTCTACTGTTATGTAGCCTCTCTACTGTACGTAGCCTCTACTGTTATATAGCCCCTCTACTGTATATAGCCCCTACTGTATATAGCCCCTACTGTATATAGCCTCTACTGTATATAGCCTCTACTGTATATAGCGCCTCTACTGTATATAGCGCCTCTACTGTATATAGCGCCTCTACTGTATATAGCGCCTCTACTGTATATAGCGCCTTTTACTGTTGTTTTACTGTATATAGCCCTAATACTTTTTTTTCACTATTGTTATATAGCCCTCTACTGTATATAGCCTGTCTTTTTACTGTTGTTTTATTTCTTTACTTACATATTGTTCACCTAATACCTTTTTTTCACTATTGGTTAGAGCCTGTAAGTAAGCATTTCACTGTAAGGTCTACTAGACCTGTTGTATTCAGCATTTCACTCTAAGGTCTACTACACCTGTTGCATTCAGCATTTCACTGTGATTCTACTACACCTGTTGTATTCAGCATTTCACTGTAAGGTCTACTACACCTGTTGTATTCAGCATTTCACTGTAAGGTCTACTACACCTGTTATATTCAGCATTTCACTGTAAGGTCTACTACACCTGTTGTATTCAGCATTTCACTGTGAGGTCTACTACACCTGTTGTATTCAGCATTTCACTGTGAGGTCTACTACACCTGTTGTATTCAGCATTTCACTGTGAGGTCTACTACACCTGTTGTATTCAGCATTTCACTGTAACGTCTACTACACCTGTTGTATTCAGCATTTCACTGTGAGGTCTACTACACCTGATGTATTCAGCATTTCACTGTAAGGTCTACAACACCTGATGTATTCAGCGCACGTAACAAATAAACTTTGATTTGATTTAACCAATTAAACAATGTTGTGAGTGAGTACTTGGTGGGGGGGGGGACTCCCTTAAACTGCCCATATTTGACCAATTTTTTAAATTACAACTTCTGTTGGAGAGGATCAGATTGAGCCAAGTGAGGTATAGAATCACTGAACTACAAAAATACTATTCTCTGCCAAATAATATTCTTTTTACCATTAAGATTTGTAGAGCTACACCTCCCCTGGCTCAAATACTTATTTTCCACCATAATTCGCAAATTAATTCATTAAAAGTCCTACAATGTGATTTTCTGGATTTTTTTGTTTGTTGTCATTTGTCTGTCATAGTTGGAAGTGTAACTATGATGACAATTACAGGCCTCTCTCATCTTTTTAAGTGGGAGAACTTGCACAATTGGTGGCTGACTAAATACTTTTTTTGCCCCACTGTATATATATATATATATAGATAAAGACAATTTCCAAGGATTTTCTACCTGCAGCAAATCTAGTGGATAATGCTGGAAATACTGGTCAACTACCCCCCCCCCCCAAACTAAAAAAAAAAAAACATCCAAAACAACTGGCCCTGATACACGTGCAAACAGAAAGAAAAACAGTGTGTTTTCTAAGTGGATTGATTGGTCCTCTCACCTCATAGTTCTCCATCTCCACGTCATCTACATCCAGGTCCAGACTGATGGCTGGTCCCACTGCTGTGGGAGGCACAGGAAGCATCGACCTGCACAGAGACAGAACAGTCACATATCAAAGTTGATTTGTCACGTGCGCCGAATACAACAGCTGTCGTAGACCTCACAGTGAAATGATGAATACAACAGGTGTAGTAGACCTCACAGTGAAATGATGAATACAACAGGTGTAGTAGACCTTACAGTGAAATGCTGAATACAACAGCTGTGAAATGATGAATACAACAGGTGTAGTAGACCTTACAGTGAGACCTCACAGTGAAATGATGAATACAACAGGTGTAGTAGACCTCACAGTGAAATGATGAATACAACAGGTGTAGTAGACCTTACAGTGAAATGATGAATACAACAGGTGTAGTAGACCTCACAGTGAAATGATGAATACAACAGGTGTAGTAGACATTACAGTGAAATGCTTACTTACAGGCTCTAACCAATAGTGAAAAAAAGGTTTTAGGTGAACAATAGGTAGGAAATAAAACAGTAAAAAGACTGGCTATATACAGTAGAGAGGCTATATACAGTAGAGAGGCTATATACAGTAGAGGGGCTATATACAGTAGAGAGGCTATATACATTAGAGAGGCTATATACAGTAGAGGGGCTATATACAGTAGAGGGGCTATATACAGTAGAGGGGCTATATACAGTAGAGAGACTATATACAGTAGAGAGACTATATACAGTAGAGAGGCTATATACAGTAGAGGGGCTATATACAGTAGAGGGGCTATATACAGTAGAGAGGCTATATACAGTAGATAGGCTATATACAGTAGTGAGGCTATATACAGTAGTGAGGCAGTAGTGAGGCTATATACAGTAGAGGGGCTATATACAGTAGAGGGGCTATATACAGTAGACAGGCTATATACAGTAGAGGGGCTATATACAGTAGAGGGGCTATATACAGTAGACAGGCTATATACAGTAGAGAGGCTATATACAGTAGAGAGGCTATATACAGTAGAGTAGTTATATACAGTAGACAGGCTATATACAGTAGAGGGGCTATATACAGTAGAGGGGCTATATACAGTAGACAGGCTATATACAGTAGAGAGGCTATATACAGTAGAGAGGCTATATACAGTAGAGTAGTTATATACAGTAGAGTAGTTATATACAGTAGACAGGCTATATACAGTAGACAGGCTATATACAGTAGAGGGGCTATATACAGTAGACAGGCTATATACAGTAGACAGGCTATATACAGACACCGGTTAGTCAGTAGGTAGTATGTACATGTAGATATGGTTAAAGTGACTATGCATATATGATGAACAGAGAGTAGCAGCAGCGTAAAAAGAGGGGTTGGGGGGGACCCAGACCAAATGGGGACATGACACTTGGGATATGGATTCCATCAAATATTCCACTGTTGTACAACTGTTATCTGAGTGTACAGTATATACACCTCACTATATACACCTCACTATATACACCTCACTATATACACCTCACTATATACACCTCACTCAGTATATACACCTCACTATATACACCTCACTATATACACCTCACTATATACACCTCACTATATACACCTCACTATATACACCTCACTATATACACCTCACTATATACACCTCACTATATACACCTCACTATATACACCTCAGTATATACACCTCACTAGGTATATACACCTCACTAGGTATATACACCTCACTCAGTATATACACCTCACTATATACACCTCACTCAGTATATACACCTCACTATATACACCTCACTCAGTATATACACCTCACTATATACACCTCACTCAGTATATACACCTCACCCAGTATACACACCTCACTATATACACCTCACTCAGTATATACACCTCACTATATACACCTCACTATATACACCTCACTCAGTATATACACCTCACTATATACACCTCACTATATACACCTCACTATATACACCTCACTCAGTATATACACCTCACTATATACACCTCACTATATACACCTCACTATATACACCTCACTCGGTATATACACCTCACTCAGTATATACACCTCACCCAGTATACACACCTCACTATATACACCTCACTCGGTATATACACCTCACTATATACACCTCACTCGGTATATACACCTCACTATATACACCTCACTCGGTATATACACCTCACTATATACACCTCACTCGGTATATACACCTCACTATATACACCTCACTCAGTATATACACCTCACTCGGTATATACACCTCACTATATACACCTCACTCGGTATATACACCTCACTCGGTATATACACCTCACTATATACACCTCACTCAGTATATACACCTCACTATATACACCTCACTCGGTATATACACCTCACTCGGTATATACACCTCACTCAGTATATACACCTCACTATATACACCTCACTCAGTATATACACCTCACTCAGTATATACACCTCACTATATACACCTCACTCAGTATATACACCTCACTCAGTATACACACCTCACTATATACACCTCACTCAGTATATACACCTCACTATATACACCTCACTCAGTATATACACCTCACTATATACACCTCACTATATACACCTCACTATATACACCTCACTATATACACCTCACTCAGTATATACACCTCACTCAGTATATACACCTCACTCGGTATATACACCTCACTCGGTATATACACCTCACTATATACACCTCACTCGGTATATACACCTCACTATATACACCTCACTCGGTATATACACCTCACTATATACACCTCACTCAGTATATACACCTCACTATATACACCTCACTATATACACCTCACTATATACACCTCACCCAGTATACACACCTCACTATATACACCTCACTCAGTATATACACCTCACTATATACACCTCACTCAGTATATACACCTCACCCAGTATACACACCTCACTATATACACCTCACTCAGTATATACACCTCACCCAGTATACACACCTCACTATATACACCTCACTCAGTATATACACCTCACTCAGTATATACACCTCACCCAGTATATACACCTCACCCAGTATAAACACCTCACTATATACACCTCACTCAGTATATACACCTCACTCAGTATATACACCTCACTATATACACCTCACTCAGTATATACACCTCACTCAGTATATACACCTCACTCAGTATATACACCTCACTCAGTATATACACCTCACTCAGTATATACACCTCACTCAGTATATACACCTCACTCAGTATATACACCTCACTCACTATATACACCTCACTCACTATATACACCTCACTCACTATATACACCTCACTCACTATATACACCTCACTCACCTCACTCACTATATACACCTCACTCACTATATACACCTCATACACCTCACTCACTATATACACCTCACTCAGTATATACACCTCACTCAGTATATACACCTCACTCAGTATATACACCTCACTCAGTATATACACCTCACTCAGTATATACACCTCACTCACTATATACACCTCACTCACTATATACACCTCACTCACTATATACACCTCACTCACTATATACACCTCACTCACTATATACACCTCACTCACTATACACACCTCACTCAGTATACACACCTCACTCAGTATACACACCTCACTCAGTATACACACCTCACTCAGTATACACACCTCACTCAGTATACACACCTCACTCAGTATACACACCTCACTCAGTATACACACCTCACTCAGTATACACACCTCACTCAGTATACACACCTCACTCAGTATACACACCTCACTCAGTATACACACCTCACTCAGTATACACACCTCACTCAGTATACACACCTCACTCAGTATATACACCTCACTCAGTATATACACCTCACTCAGTATATACACCTCACTCAGTATATACACCTCACTCAGTATATACACCTCACTCAGTATATACACCTCACTCAGTATATACACCTCACTCAGTATACACCTCACTCAGTATATACACCTCACTCAGTATATACACCTCACTCAGTATATACACCTCACTCAGTATATACACCTCACTCAGTATATACACCTCACTCAGTATATACACCTCACTCAGTATATACACCTCACTCAGTATATACACCTCACTCAGTATATACACCTCACTCAGTATATACACCTCACTCAGTATATACACCTCACTCAGTATATACACCTCACTCAGTATATACACCTCACTCAGTATATACACCTCACTCAGTATATACACCTCACTCAGTATATACACCTCACTCAGTATACACCTCACTCAGTATACACCTCACTCAGTATACACCTCACTCAGTATACACCTCACTCAGTATACACCTCACGTTGAAGTGGTGGTACGATTGTAAGTCCTGAATGACTCTCGAGTCAATGAAAAGCGTATGTGTATCATTATGGTCTTTTTTTTTTTTGATTCCATACTCACAGGAAGTAGGGCAGGAAGCCTGGGTAGTAGGGTGGCGGCGGCGGCGGGGGCTGCTGTAACCGGTACCTGTGACCACTGACACGTCGCGGCAGCATGTGGGGGTATGGCTGAACAGGAGACAGACAGACAGACATATAGCTGTTAACATGGTGGTGGTGGTGAACTATGGAAGTGACTGGTTATTTAAAATGGTAATTACGCCAGATCTGTTGATTTAGCTAGTTCTACAATCTAGAGTCTGACCACTAGGAAGGGTCAGGCTGAGCTGGTTAGAGTCTGACCACTAGGAAGGGTCAGGCTGAGCTGGTTAGAGTCTGACCACTAGGAAGGGTCAGGCTGAGCTGGTTAGAGTCTGACCACTAGGAAGGGTCAGGCTGAGCTGGTTAGAGTCTGACCACTAGGAAGGGTCAGGCTGAGCTGGTTAGAGTCTGACCACTAGGAAGGGTCAGGCTGAGCTGGTTAGAGAGTCTGACCACTAGGAAGGGTCAGGCTGAGCTGGTTAGAGAGTCTGACACACTCTTGCTTCACCTCTTACTCTCCGATCCGTCTCGGAGCCTGAAAACAATATGCCGCAATGGATTACGGTCATTGTAGTTCATTCCCACGTTTATGCAGGTAGGTTGAATATTTGCTTAATGAAATCTACAACTCCCTTCAGCCCAGCGTCCCACATACACTACTGCTCGCCCCACATCTCATTCATGGGCATTAATATGGAGTTGGTCCCCCCTTTACTGCACTAGTGAGGTCGGACACTGAGGTTGGGTTGATGAGGCCTGGCTCGCAGTTGGAGTTCCAATTCATCCCAAAGAAGCTCGATGGGGTTGAGGTCAGGGCTTAGTGCAGGTCAGTCAAGTTCTTCCACACCGATCTCGACAAACCATTTCTGTATGGACCTCGCTTTGTGCACGGGGGCATTGTCATGCTGAAACAGGAAAGGGCCTTCCCCAAACTGTTGCCACAAAGTTGGAAGCACAGAATCATCTAGAATGTCATTGTTTGCGGTAGCGTTAACATTAAGGGGTCTGAACCATGAAAAACAGCCCCAGACCATTATTCCTCCTCCACCAAACATTACAGTTGGCACTATGTATTCAAACAGGTAGCGTTCTCCTGGCATCCACCAAACCCAGATCTGTCCATTGGACTGCCAGATGGACAGCCAGATGGACTGCCAGATGGTGTTTCATCACTCCAGATAAAGCATTTTCACTGCTCCAGAACTTTACACCACTCCAGCCGAAGCTTGGCATTGCACGTGGGAATCTTAGGCTTGTGTGCAGCTGCTCCGCCATGGAAACCCATTTCATTAAGCTCCTGACGAACAATTCTTGGATTCTGCGAGCTTGTGTGGCCTAGAACTTTGTGTCTGAGCCGTGGTTTCTCCTAGACGTTTCCACGTCACAATAACAGCACTATAACAGTTGACCGGGGAAAACTCTAGCAGGGCAAACATTTGACAAACTGACTGGTTGGGAAGGTAACGATGACACGTAGAAAGTGACTGAGCTCTTCAGTAAACGCCATTCTACTGACAATGCTTGTCTATGGAGATTGCATGGCTGTGTGCTCGATTTTATACACCGATCAGCAACGGGTTTGACTGAAATAGCCAAATCCACTAATTTGAAGGGATGTCCACATACTTTTGAACATGTAGTATAGTTTGACTTCTTGTGAATTATTTGATTTTATCTCTAGAAAAAGGGCATTAGGCTCACAACAAAAAAACTAACAAACAAAATCAGCTAAACGGAATTCAAGTAATTGAACCGACATCAGTCAATTAGCGGTTTAATAACCAGAAGAAAATAAATACTAATTTGTTAATCGCTCAGCACTAATATGTACCTCTAACTTCCTTCATACTGGACACAGATACATAACAATGGTATCCACAAGTTCATCAGACTCTGGGGAAGAAGATAAAGGACCTCACTGCCAAAATCCCCAAGTATCCCTTTAACAACGTAAAAATACCAGGATGTACTTCCAAAAATGTCTAAAAACAAAATGTCCAAGCAAAGAGATTTTTATTTTCTTCCACCTGGGAGTTTCGATTAGTGCTTTTCTGGACATTAGAAAGGTCTCTTAATTAACACACAGATACTAGTTCAGTCTCTTAACACACAGATACTAGTTCAGCTAGTTCAGTCTCTTAATGAACACACAGATACTAGTTCAGCTAGTTCAGTCTCTTAATGAACACACAGATACTAGTTCAGCCTCTTAACACACAGATACTAGTTCAGCTAGTTCAGTCTCTTAACACACAGATACTAGCTAGCTCTGTGAGGTAAAGTCTTACCACTGGGCAGGGCAGGTTGGAGGTAAAGTCTTACCACTGGGAAGGGCAGGTGGGAGGTAAAGTCTTACTACTGGAAAGGAGGGCAGGTTGAGGTAAAGTCTTACCACTGGGGAGGGCAGGTTGAGGTACAGTCTTACCACTGGGGAGGGCAGGTTGAGGTACAGTCTTACCACTGGGAAGGGCAGGTTGAGGTAAAGCCTTACCACTGGGAAGGGCAGGTTGAGGTAAAGTCTTACCACTGGGAAGGAGGGCAGGTTGAGGTAAAGTCTTACCACTGGGAAGGAGGGCAGGTTGAGGTAAAGTCTTACCACTGAGAAGGGCAGGTGGGAGGTAAAGTCTTACCACTGGGAAGGGCAGGTTGAGGTAAAGTCTTACCACTGGGGAGGGCAGGTTGGGGTAAAGTCTTACCACTGGGGAGGGCAGGTTGAGGTAAAGTTTTACCACTGGGGAGGGCAGGTTGAGGTAAAGTCTTACCACTGGGGAGGGCAGGTTGAGGTAAAGTCTTACCACTGGGAAGGGCAGGTTGAGGTAAAGTCTTACCACTGGGGAGGGCAGGTTGAGGTAAAGTCTTACCACTGGGAAGGGCAGGTTGAGGTAAAGTCTTACCACTGGGGAGGGCAGGTTGGGGTAAAGTCTTACCACTGGGGAGGGCAGGTTGGGGTAAAGTCTTACCACTGGGAAGGGCAGGTGTGAGGTAAAGTCTTACCACTGGGAAGGGCATCTCTTGGTGCAGAGGCTCCTGAGGGAGGTAAAGTCTTACCACTGAGAAGGAGGGCATCTCCTGGTGCAGAGGCTCCTGAGGGAGGTAAAGGCATCTCCTGGTGCAGAGGCTCCTGAGGGAGGTAAAGTCTTACCACTGGGAAGGGCATCTCCTGGTGCAGAGGCTCCTGAGGGAGGTACTGGAGGGGGACAGAGGGAGGCATCGCTGGTGGGTGGTGGTGACTCGAGGCAGGGTAAGAGAACGTTCCTAATGGATGCTGGTCCCCCCTGAGGTCCACTTCATTCTCTACCCTCTGGAGAGGCTGGCCGAGGGGAAAGGGAGGGAGTGAGAGAGAACTAAAACAGTCAGTGATGGGTTTTATATATACATTCTAACTCTTACTCGTTCCTTTTTAATTAAAATGTGGATCAAATACTATACACAAAATACAGACAGAAACTGAAAGGAATAATAATATTGGGTTAACACATTGTAACTAAATCCTAGGTGACTAATCACTTTTTGTTTTATTTATGTGGATCAACTACTGTGGATGACGAGGCGTACGTATAACGTTATTCCAATGTTAGTGCACTATCTAGGGAATAGGGTCCTCGTCTAAAGTAGTGCACTATATAGGGAATAGGGTCCTCGTCTAAAGTAGTGCACTATCTAGGGAATAGGGTCCTCGTCTAAAGTAGTGCACTATCTAGGGAATAGGGTCCTCGTCTAAAGTAGTGCACTATCTAGGGAATAGGGTCCTCGTCTAAAGTAGTGCACTAAAGTAGTAGTGCACTATATAGGGAATAGGGTCCTCGTCTAAAGTAGTGCACTATCTAGGGAATAGGGTCCTCGTCTAAAGTAGTGCACTATCTAGGGAATGGGGTCCTCGTCTAAAGTAGTGCACTATATAGGGAATAGGGTCCTCGTTTAAAGTAGTGCACTATATAGGGAATAGGGCTCTGGTCTAAAGTAGTGCACTATATAGGGAATAGGGCTCTGGTCTAAAGTAGTGCACTATCTAGGGAATAGGGTCCTCGTCTAAAGTAGTGCACTATCTAGGGAATAGGGTCCTCGTCTAAAGTAGTGCACTATCTAGGGAATAGGGTCCTCGTCTAAAGTAGTGCACTATATAGGGAATAGGGCTCTGGTCTAAAGTAGTGCACTATCTAGGGAATAGGGTCCTCGTCTAAAGTAGTGCACTATATAGGGAATAGGGTCCTCGTCTAAAGTAGTGCACTATATAGGGAATAGGGCCCTGGTCTAAAGTAGTGCACTATATAGGGAATAGGGTCCTCGTCTAAAGTAGTGCACTATCTAGGGAATAGGGTCCTCGTCTAAAGTAGTGCACTAAAGTAGGGCCCTGCACTATATAGGAATAGGGCCCTGGTCTAAAGTAGTGCACTATATAGGGAATAGGTCCTCGTCTAAAGTCCTCGTCTAAAGTAGTGCACTATCTAGGAATAGGGTCCTCGTCTAAAGTAGTGCACTATCTAGGAATAGGGTCCTCGTCTAAAGTAGTGCACTATATAGGGAATAGGGCTAGTGCACTATCTAGGGAATAGGGTCCTCGTCTAAAGTAGTGCACTATCTAGGGAATAGGGTCCTCGTCTAAAGTAGTGCACTATATAGGGAATAGGGCCCTGGTCTGGTCTAAAGTAGTGCACTATCTAGGGAATAGGGTCCTAAATTAGTGCACTATATAGGAATAGGGCCCTAAAGTAGTGCACTATATAGGGAATAGGGTCCTGGTCTAAAGTAGTGCACTATATAGGGAAAAGTGCCCTGGTCTAAAGTAGTGCACTATATAGGGAATAGGGCCCTGGTCTAAAGTAGTGCACTATATAGTGGTCTAAAGTAGTGCACTATATAGGGAATAGGGCCCTGGTCTAAATTAGTGCACTATATAGGGAATAGGGCCCTGGTCTAAAGTAGTGCACTATATAGGGAATAGGGCCCTGGTCTAAAGTAGTGCACTATATAGGGAATAGGGCTCTGGTCTAAAGTAGTGCACTATATAGGGAATAGGGCCCCGGTCTAATGTAGTGCACTATATAGGGAATAGGGCTCTGGTCTAAAGTAGTGCACTATGTAGGGAATAGGGCTCTGGTCTAAAGTAGTGCACTATGTAGGGAATAGGACTCTGGTCTAAAGTAATGCACATTTATAGGGAAAATGCCTATGGTCTAAAGTAGTGCACTATGTAGGGTGTAAGGAGCCATTTGGGACTCCGACGGAGGGGTACTCACCATGCGTGGGTGCTGCCTCTGGAGAGGGAGGAACTGGCTGAGAGGAGTAAGGTGAGGAGGCTGGTGGGGTGGCGGCCCCGGGGGGTTGGGGTGCAATATAAAATGTTCGCTGGAGATCAGGGGTGGGAAAGCTTGGTAAGACACTGGCAAATGCTGCATTGTACAGGCTTGGATGAGCTGTAAAAATAGAGAGAGAAAAACCAGACAGAACACACTGTTAAAAACACAAATTGTAACAACGAACGGTGGTTCACCATACAGAACAAGACTGGCAGGGCCGTACCTCAAGAAACCAATTCTACATAAAGAGTGAAATAGGTCCATAGCTCAGATGCAATGATGCCAAGAATATTAGCAAATATCATGCTGCTAAACAGCTTAAAAAAGAAGCAGTGTCGGTAGTGGTGGTTCATCGACAGTGAACACAACTGAAGTTGAATGGTGGTGTGTCGGTAGTGGTATGGTGGTGTGTCGGTAGTGGTATGGTGGTGTGTCGGTAGTGGTATGGTGGTGTGTCGGTAGTGGTATGGTGGTGTGTCGGTAGTGGTGGTGTGTCGGTAGTGGTATGGTGGTGTGTCGGTAGTGGTATGGTGGTGTGTCGGTAGTGGTATGGTGGTGTGTCGGTAGTGGTATGGTGGTGTGTCGGTAGTGGTATGGTGGTGTGTCGGTAGTGGTATGGTGGTGTGTCGGTAGTGGTATGGTGGTGTGTCGGTAGTGGTATGGTGGTGTGTCGGTAGTGGTATGGTGGTGTGTCGGTAGTGGTAATAAAGTTCTGAACCGGTTTGAACCCATAAAAAAGTGCTGGTTTATATCGTTCTTTTAAAAACTGAAATATATATATCAGTTATATATCAGTAATATATTATCAGTAATATATATATATATATCAGTTATATATCAGTAATATATATATATATATATCAGTTATATATCAGTAATATATCAGTAATATATATATATATATCAGTTATATATCAGTAATATATTATCAGTAATATATATATATATATATCAGTTATATATCAGTAATATATATATATATATCAGTTATATATCAGTAATATATTATCAGTAATATATATATATATATCAGTTATATATCAGTAATATATTATCAGTAATATATATATATATATATCAGTTATATATCAGTAATATATTATCAGTAATATATATATATATTTACATTTAGCTCTACATTAAATGACTTCATCAATCAGTGCAGGTAGAACAGCTTGCTGTGGAGTGGGTGAGGAAAGTCATTAAGAGCACATTGTATTTTGCCGTAACAGCATGGTGTAATCATAATGAAAGATAAAACACACACTGTGCCGACAGTCATGCAACTGAAGGAGAGAGCGAGAGAGGATGGAGGAAGTTCGCCTTGAAGCGCTGGGCATCTTGTTATGACGGCAGGGTAGCCTAGTGGTTAGAGCGCTGGACTAGTAACCGAAAGGTTGCAAGTTCAAACCCCCGAGCTCTGTCGTTCTGCCCCTGAACAGGCAGTTAACCCACTGTTCCTAGGCTGTCATTGAAAATAAGAATTTGTTCTTAACTGACTTGCCTAGTTAAATAAAGAGGTGTATCAACAGTGGGTATGGTGTGTAGGAAGAGGTGTATCAACAGTGGGTATGGTGTGTAGGAAGAGGTGTATTAACAGTGGGTATGGTGTGTAGGAAGAGGTGTATTAACAGTGGGTATGGTGTGTAGGAAGAGGTGTGTTAACAGTGGGTATGGTAGGAAGAGGTGTATCAACAGTGGGTATGGTGCGTAGGAAGAGGTGTGTTAACAGTGGGTATGGTGTGTAGGAAGAGGTGTATCAACAGTGGGTATGGTGTGTAGGAAGAGGTGTATTAACAGTGGGTATGGTGTGTAGGAAGAGGTGTATTAACCGTGGGTATGGTGTATCAACAGTGGGTATGGTGTGTAGGAAGAGGTGTATCAACAGTGGGTATGGTGTGTAGGAAGAGGTGTATCAACAGTGGGTATGGTGTATCAACAGTGGGTATGGTGTGTTAACAGTAGGAAGAGGTGTATCAACAGTGGGTATGGTGTAAAATAAAAAATAAAAAATTACATCATTATCTGAATTAGGCCCACACAATTATACCTAGGGAGGAGTGGCTTCTATGGAGAAACTTTGAATATCTTTTGAATTTCCGAGTTGGTTTAACGTTGGACCAGAGAAGCTAGCTAGCTAACAAGCTTATGGGTGCAGAGCAGCACTAGAATTTAAAACACATCCTACCTTCTTGAAGTTAATAAATCCCATGTGAAATGTGATAATGTTAGTTAATATACTATAGCTAAAAAAAAAGCAAATCCATTCTTATCTAATGAAACATATCTCCCTAATTTCTGAATTACGCCTCTAACGTCGTCAGTAGACTACAGTAAGATACGCTTCAGAGGGGGAGGGGCTACAGCAACCTACACTTCAGAGGGGGAGGGGCTACAGTAACCTACACTTCAGAGGGGAGGAGCAGTTAGCCTAAACACACACACATTGGCAGATTTCCAGCTAGCAGGCAGACGCTGGATTAAGTTTCTGAGTGACAGAGGGATTTGCATAGACTCTTTGTTTGTGATTTTTGTGGGACGAAATAAATTGTTATTAACCAGTTCCCATGCTTTTAAAATAACAGTTATGTTCCGGAACAGTTTAGATCACTTTTGTTTTTGATTTGGGTTCTGTTCCCCCTGAACCAGTCCCAACCCTTGGTTGGTAGTGGTATGGTGTGTTGGTAGTGGTACGATGGGTATGCTAGCTGGTGTGGCTGGAATGGGTATGGTGTGTAGGAAGAGGTGTATTAACAGTAGGAAGTGGTGTGTTAACAGTGGGTATGGTGTGTAGGAAGAGGTGTATCAACAGTGGGTATGGTGTGTAGGAAGAGGTGTGTTAACAGTAGGAAGTGGTGTGTTAACAGTGGGTATGGTGTATCAACAGTGGGTATGGTGTATCAACAGTGGGTATGGTGTATCAACAGTGGGTATGGTGTATCAACAGTGGGTATGGTGTGTAGGAAGAGGTGTGTTAACAGTAGGTATGGTGTGTAGGAAGAGGTGTATTAACAGTAGGAAGAGGTGTATCAACAGTGGGTATGGTGTGTTAACAGTGGGTATGGTATGTAGGAAGAGGTGTATCAACAGTGGGTATGGTGTATCAACAGTGGGTATGGTGTATCAACAGTGGGTATGGTGTGTTAACAGTAGGAAGAGGTGTATCAACAGTGGGTATGGTGTGTAGGAAGAGGTGTATCAACAGTAGGAAGAGGTGTATCAACAGTGGGTATGGTGTATCAACAGTAGGAAGAGGTGTATCAACAGTGGGTATGGTGTTTAGGAAGAGGTGTATTAACAGTGGGTATGGTGTGTAGGAAGAGGTGTGTTAACAGTGGGTATGGTGCGTAGGAAGAGGTGTATCAACAGTGGGTATGGTGTGTAGGAAGAGGTGTATCAACAGTGGGTATGGTGTATCAACAGTGGGTATGGTGTATCAACAGTGGGTATGGTGTATCAACAGTGGGTATGGTGTGTAGGAAGAGGTGTATTAACAGTAGGAAGAGGTGTATCAACAGTGGGTATGGTGTGTAGGAAGAGGTGTGTTAACAGTGGGTATGGTGTGTAGGAAGAGGTGTATTAACAGTAGGAAAAGGTGTATCAACAGTGGGTATGGTGTGTAGGAAGAGGTGTATTAACAGTAGGAAGAGGTGTATCAACAGTGGGTATGGTGTATCAACAGTAGGAAGAGGTGTATCAACAGTGGGTATGGTGTGTTAACAGTGGGTATGGTGTGTAGGAAGAGGTGTGTTAACAGTGGGTATGGTGTGTAGGAAGAGGTGTATTAACAGTGGGTATGGTGTGTAGGAAGAGGTGTATTAACAGTGGGTATGGTGTGTAGGAAGAGGTGTATTAACAGTGGGTATGGTGTGTAGGAAGAGGTGTATCAACAGTGGGTATGGTGTGTAGGAAGAGGTGTATTAACAGTGGGTATGGTGTATCAACAGTGGGTATGGTGTGTAGGAAGAGGTGTATCAACAGTGGGTATGGTGTGTAGGAAGAGGTGTATCAACAGTGGGTATGGTGTATCAACAGTGGGTATGGTGTGTTAACAGTAGGAAGAGGTGTATCAACAGTGGGTATGGTGTATCAACAGTGGGTATGGTGTATCAACAGTGGGTATGGTGTGTAGGAAGAGGTGTGTTAACAGTAGGAAGAGGTGTATCAACAGTGGGTATGGTGTGTAGGAAGAGGTGTGTTAACAGTGGGTATGGTGTGTAGGAAGAGGTGTATCAACAGTGGGTATGGTGTATCAACAGTGGGTATGGTGTGTTAACAGTAGGAAGAGGTGTATCAACAGTGGGTATGGTGTATCAACAGTGGGTATGGTGTATCAACAGTGGGTATGGTGTGTAGGAAGAGGTGTATTAACAGTAGGAAGAGGTGTATCAACAGTGGGTATGGTGTGTAGGAAGAGGTGTATTAACAGTAGGAAGAGGTGTATCAACAGTGGGTATGGTGTATCAACAGTGGGTATGGTGTATCAACAGTGGGTATGGTGTATCAACAGTGGGTATGGTGTGTAGGAAGAGGTGTGTTAACAGTAGGAAGAGGTGTATCAACAGTGGGTATGGTGTATCAACAGTGGGTATGGTGTGTAGGAAGAGGTGTATCAACAGTGGGTATGGTGTGTAGGAAGAGGTGTATCAACAGTGGGTATGGTGTGTCAACAGTGGGTATGGTGTATCAACAGTGGGTATGGTGTGTCAACAGTGGGTATGGTGTGTCAACAGTGGGTATGGTGTGTCAACAGTGGGTATGGTGTGGGGTATGGTGTGTTAACAGTGGGTATGGTGTATCAACAGTGGGTATGGTGTGGGGTATGGTGTGTTAACAGTGGGTATGGTGTGTAGGAAGAGGTGTGTTAACAGTAGGAAGTGGTGTATCAACAGTGGGTATGGTGTGTTAACAGTGGGTATGGTGTGTAGGAAGAGGTGTGTTAACAGTAGGAAGTGGTGTATCAACAGTGGGTATGGTGTATCAACAGTAGGAAGTGGTGTATCAACAGTGGGTATGGTGTATCAACAGTGGGTATGGTGTATCAACAGTGGGTATGGTGTATCAACAGTGGGTATGGTGTATCAACAGTGGGTATGGTGTGTTAACAGTAGGAAGTGGTGTATCAACAGTGGGTATGGTGTATCAACAGTGGGTATGGTAGGAAGTGGTGCATCAACAGTGGGTATGGTAGGAAGTGGTGTATCAACAGTGGGTATGGTAGGAAGTGGTGTATCAACAGTGGGTATGGTAGGAAGTGGTGTATCAACAGTGGGTATGGTGTGTTAACAGTAGGAAGTGGTGTATCAACAGTGGGTATGGTGTATCAACAGTAGGAAGTGGTGTATTAACAGTGGGTATGGTAGGAAGAGGTGTATCAACAGTAGGAAGTGGTGTGTTAACAGTAGGAAGTGGTGTATTAACAGTGGGTATGGTAGGAAGAGGTGTATCAACAGTAGGAAGTGGTGTGTTAACAGTAGGAAGTGGTGTATTAACAGTGGGTATGGTAGGAAGAGGTGTATCAACAGTAGGAAGTGGTGTATCAACAGTAGGAAGTGGTGTATCAACAGGGTGTATCAACAGTGGGTATGGTTTGTTAACAGTAGGAAGTGGTGTATCAACAGGGTGTATCAACAGTGGGTATGGTGTGTTAACAGTAGGAAGAGGTGTATTAACAGGGTGTATTAACAGGGTGTATCAACAGTATGTTGGTGTGTTGCTGACATGGACGTCACTGACATTCCAGCTCTTCCTTTTCAAACTCACAGGAGGAGGAAGGCAGCAGAGCAGAGAGAGCTGTCCGCTGAACATTACCGAGCATGCTGGGAGCTGCTGACTGTTGCACCCTGGGAGAGGTTGCCCGGTGTGGATGGGGAAACCGTGCGTCGTCACCGTGGTAACAGTGTAAGAGATGGGAACGGATCCCTGGTGCAATATTAGTACAAGAGAGAAAACAATGATTCAGTCCATTTTCCAAACAACTTCAAAAGACAAAAGCGTAAACACGTAGTCAACGTCTCATTTTGAAAACTGTTCTGTGTATTTTCTTTCTCCAAAGCTCACAGTGTCATAGAGACTAACAAACGGCATAAATTATCCACATCTGGCCCAGATCTTAAACCAGTGTGAATTTCTAATTCACAACATTTTAATTTGACCTTTATTTAACGAGGCAAATCAGTTAAAGAACAAATTGTTATTTACGACGACGTCCTACCGGGGAACAAGTGGGTTAACTGCCTTGTTCAACATACACTCTGAAAGTAATGAAAGGAAAGTTGTACACTCTTCTCTAGTCTTTTCATTTTGATTGTGTTCCAAATGGTACCGACAGGGAAGCCTTGTGGTTAGAGCGTTGGACTAGTAACCGGAAGGTTGCAAGTTCAAATCCCTGAACTCTGTCGTTCTGCCCCTGAACAGGCAGTTAACCCACTGTTCCTATGCCGTCATTGAAAATAAGAATTTGTTCTTAACTGACTTACCTAGTTAAATAAAGGTTAAAATAATAATTAAGTGCAGTACTTTTGACCAGGGTTAGGGTCCCTACTACTACAGCGGTGTGTACCTACGCACCTGGTCGTGTAGCTACGCACCTGGTCGTGTAGCTACGCACCTGGTCGTGTAGCTACGCACCTGGTCGTGTACCTACGCACCTGGTCGTGTACCTACGCACCTGGTCGTGTACCTACGCACCTGGTCGTGTACCTACGCACCTGGTCGTGTACCTACGCATCTGGTCGTGTACCTACGCACCTGGTCGTGTACCTACGCACCTGGTCGTGTACCTACGCACCTGGTCGTGTAGCTCCACCATGATGGGGGTCTGTTGATGCCGAGGTGGGTGTGCGGCAGGGTGGAGCATGCGTGGCGGGGCACTGGCGTGGCTGTACTGTCTGGCCTCATCTAAAAGAACCTGCTGATGTTGCTGGGAGAAGAGAGGGTGGTGGAAGTTCTCATCCTGGAGCGAGGAGTCGTGCAGTACGACCGGTCGGTCTCGACTCCCCCACTGTCGTCTCACTGGCGGGCTGCAGAAACATCAAGGTAGCACCCCATAAAACATCCATGCATTTCAAAATAAATAAAAAAAGTGTATCCAATTATCTGTTTAGGATATACTTAGACAATTAACACGATCTGTTTGGGATATACTTAGACAATTAACACGATCCGTTTGGGATATACTTAGACAATTAACACGATCTGTTTGGGACAATTAACACGATCCGTTTGGGATATACTTAGACAATTAACACGATCCGTTTGGGATATACTTAGACAATTAACACGATCCGTTTGGGATATACTTAGACAATTAACACGATCTGTTTGGGATATACTTAGACAATTAACACGATCTGTTTGGGATATACTTAGACAATTTATTTTTTTCGATACAACACTTTATTCAAATGTATATGCATTTTTTAAATATATATTTTTAACAAATGTTAATTCTGCTTTTTCTTCAGTTCATGTAAACTGTGACAGTAGTTTATTAAATACAGTCAAAAAAGTGCTGTCTGGGCAGTTGGTCCTTGAATAGAGCACAAATGATTCCTAAACCCTATGTAGTAGACCAGAACACACTATACAGGAAACCTCAGGGTGGATGGCCCATTATCCCATGATGACAGTTGATTTTTTTAAAATGTAAAACGTTTTTTTTTAAAAGAGGGTGTGTGCTTTCCAAATGTTTCCCTATTCCCTAAATAGTGCACTACTTTTGACCAGAGCTTTATGGGTAGTGTACTGTATAGGGTTGCCATTTGGAATACATAAAGTACTAAAGGAGTCAGCACTATTTACCTTCTCCTGAGGTGCACTGGGGTGTTGCAGGGCTCTCCTAGGAACCTCCTCTGGTTCAAGGGGGCTGTCGGTGGCCGCCTAGTCACTGCTATTTCCCATGGTCGCATTGGTGACGTCGTGGGGACCGACGAGTCACACGCTGGAAGAGGAGAGCAGGTGCCCTCTAACCTCTGTCTTTACCCTGAAAATAAAACACCATTAGCTTCCCCAACAACACTCACTAGTCTGGATACGCAAAACGGAGGTTGATTTGAAATGTGTGTCTATATATCAAATCATTTCTGGGTAATAATTAATAATAATTTCCAATAAAAGCTGGCAAAAATACCCATTTCTCAAGCAAGAATTTAGCTGGGACTGTCTGGGAGGGGAAAACTGAAAACTAGCTGTTATTGGCAGAGAGGTTTGGAACTCTTTGTTAATTGGCCTATTGACCAATTTAACACGTGGTGATGTCACCGTGGAAAGCTGAAACTCCCGTCCATGCAAACCTGCTGATTACAAGGTCCTGTGTAGATTTCATTGTCAACCAATCAACTATCAGGAAACAACATCTGATCAAATGTTTTCACACTTTTACAGTGTTAGTTTCATCCGCTGTTGTACAATAAGAGAAAATAACACAGGAAAACAGAACTTTGACTGCACCTTTTAGACCAAAAAAAAACTTTAAAAACTGAAAATACTACACCAAGTCACTAAGAGCATCTGCTAAATGACAGATGTATAGCTACTGACTGTATGGAGCTATAAGTGCAAGGTATTTACACAGGTAGCCCAAATCTTATGTTTTCCACTAATTGGTCCTTTGACCAATCACGTCAGATTTATTCACAACAAATGTTTTCAGAGATGATCTGATTGGTCCAAAAATCTATAAGTAAAACAAAAATTTAAACACATTGGACTGCCTGTATAAACGCAGCCAAAGAATCGCCGGACTATTTAAAAGTCATAAATTGGTAAATAGGGGGCGCTGTAGCTAACATAAACAAGGAAAGCCATGTGCTCAGGGACAAACAAAGCAACAACAAAGGACGAGGAGTTAGCTAAATAAATAGCAATAACATTTTTTTTTCTCGTTTTAATGAGACGTTACACTTGTAACGTTACACTTGTATTTTCATTTCCAGTTGCATGGCTGAGATTCCATGATGTTAACGCATTTAGCCTCAAAAAGCACAAAGGTATTGCTTGCAATGGACACAGGAGCCAAGAAATAAGCCAAGAAAACCGTCCACTGTCAACCACATTTATTTTTTTGAAGTGTGCGTGTTGCACAAAAGCAGCAAGCTTTTCAAATCAATATTTCGCAAATACGCTAGCTATCAATAGTTAAATGCACAATAGGAACATGATTAGCTAACCTGCCTAGCCTCTCTTTTCCTTTTAGCTAACTGAGAATGCTTAACTAGCTAAACACCTTAAGCAAACCTGCTTTAGTCTCAACTCAGAAGACGAGGGATGCGCGGACTGAGGTTATATAACTTCATTGGTTAACTTTATCAGGCTGTATTATGTTAGTGGATAGCCTATTAGCTATCTAACGTTATTGCATAGTCCATCCATCAGCCTAAAGAAATACAAGCTGGTATATTATTTATTTTTTCTAATGAATGCTTCGTTTAGAATGATTAATTACGATAAATTGTAATTGGCACCTTTCCTTCACGCGTGTTATTGTCACGGAGCGCCTTGGACAGCGTTGTTTTTGATGAAGCCACCGCTCTTCTGCCCCAGTGTTAAAAACACCAATCACAAACTGTAGGCGAGGCCGAAACCAAGTACGCTTTATAGCTACATTATATCCCAAATAAACGATTCACATTCTGTTGGGGATAGGAATTATTAATCACAAATACATACACATCCAAAAAGACATATTAGGTCTGGTACAGACACAACTTTGACGCGGAACAACTCAACTTAGGTACAGCTTTGAAAACCTCTTTAGGATCCGCCCTCCCCCCCCCAATTTTCGCCTAAAATGACATTCCCAAATCTAACTGCCTGTAGCTCAGGCCCTGAAGCAAGGATATGTATATTCTTGGTACCATTTGAAAGGAGACACTTTGAGTTGTGTGGAAGCGTGAAAGGAATGTAGGGTAATATAACACAATAAATCTGGGAAAATATAATACAAAGAGAAAAAACTTTATTTTGTATTTTTTGTTAAATGCAAGAGAAAGGCCATAATGTATTATTCCAGCCCAGGTGCAATTTAGATTTTGGCCACTAGATGGTAGCAGTATATGTGCATATATATATTTTAGACTGATCCAATGAACTATTGCATGTCTGTTCCAAATTTTGTATAAAGACTGGCCAAATGTGCCTAATTTTTTTATTAATAACTTTTAATGTTCAAATTTGTGCACTCTCTTCAAACAATAGCAAGGTATTCTTTCACAGTAATAGCTACTGTAAATTGGACAGTGCAGTTAGATTAACAAGAATTTAAGCTTTCTGCCAATATCAGATATGTCATGCGGCCCACAGAGCTACTATCTGCTAGCACTCATTGCTAGTAAGTCATGTTAGCACACCCTGCTAGTTAGTCATGTTAGCACACCCTGCTAGTTAGTCATGTTAGCATACCATGCTAGGTAGTCATGTTAGCACACCCCGCTAGTTAGTCATGTTAGCACACCCCGCTAGGTAGTCATGTTAGCACACCCCGCTAGGTAGTCATGGTAGCACACCCCGCTAGGTAGTCATGTTAGCACACCCCGCTAGTTAGTCATGTTAGCACACCTTGCTAGGTAGTCATGTTAGCACACCCCGCTAGGTAGTCATGTTAGCACACCCCGCTAGGTAGACATGGTAGCACACCCCGCTAGGTAGTCATGTTAGCACACCCCGCTAGGTAGTCATGGTAGCACACCCCGCTAGGTAGTCATGTTAGCACACCCCGCTAGTTAGTCATGTTAGCACACCTCGCTAGTTAGTCATGTTAGCACACCCCGCTAGGTAGTCATGTTAGCACACCCCGCTAGGTAGTCATGGTAGCACACCCCGCTAGGTAGTCATGGTAGCACACCCTGCTAGTTAGTCATGTTAGCACACCTCGCTAGTTAGTCATGTTAGCACACCTCGCTAGTTAGTCATGTTAGCACACCTCGCTAGTTAGTCATGGTAGCACACCCCGCTAGGTAGTCATGTTAGCACACCCTGCTAGTTAGTCATGTTAGCACACCCTGCTAGGTAGTCATGTTAGCACACCTTGCTAGTTAGTCATGGTAGCACACCCCGCTAGGTAGTCATGGTAGCACACCCCGCTAGGTAGTCAGTAACATCAATCACAGATAGACAAGGTAAAAACCTGTTGATCTGCCCCTGAATAAGGCAGTTAACCCACAGTTCCTAGGCTGTCATTGAAAATAAGAATTAGTTATTAACTGACTTGCCTAGTTAAATAAAAGGTCAAAACAAAAATAATTAAATACAAATGGAGCAAAACATTTGAATTTTAGAATCCGAGAGTAAATATCGATTGATAAAATTCACCTTGTCCAAGAGAGATTGACATAGTTATCAAAACGGCACGCCAGGGTAAGCCTACGCAAAACACAGCCCTAATTTTAAGTGTGGGAAAAATGAATGGTGGAAAAACGATTGGAACCATTTCCTTGTTTGACCGCTAGGTTTTATGGTTATTATGACTCACACTGTGGTACTCTAGAGAGAGGCTTGCTTGGTGTTAGCACATGCGCAGATCAAATACACAGTTGGGAACGCTAATTTAGCTGGGTTTACACGTCCTAATAATTCGAAAGATTGCTCAGAAAAATCAGGTTTTAAACGGCGTATGTTTACTTCGATTTTTGACCCTACACGGATTAAGATACACAGAGAAAGGTGTTTACATGACTTTTACATAATCACTTTAATATCGAATTATTACTGTGCATGTAAAATGTACTCACTATAGTGGTCCTTGCACAGGATATGTATATGTGGAATAAAGTAGTGTGGGCCAGTAACGGGAGCGACAGACATTGAGAATTGCCTAAACCAAATAAATAAAGTATATACATTTTTTAAGTATATTGATCCAGCAATACATATATTTTGCCCAGAAACATTGCATCATGGATTATGTCTGAGCATCTGCACGTCAGGCAGGCCTGGCTGTCTGATTGCTTCACTGCGGATAAAAACACTGCAATGTTGCATACGGGAATATGCACATAAGGGAGAAGGAGACCAAGAGCATCCTTATTGGGATGTTCTAACCATCTTTTCCGGGACATAATACCGGTTCGTGAAGTGGGAGATAGCGTAAGGATAGACCCCGTTTCCTATGCCGAATGTAAACATTACTCTCCTAGAGAAATACAAAACAAGGAGGGGCTCAAGGCAGGCTGGGGGAAAAGACAGACAGCGAAGCACAACGCAGTCCCTCTGGAAAAACTGCGACCCGGCTAAACTAGCACGCAAACAGGAACAGAAAATCTATGCAAACTTGTCTAGACAACGTGATAAATATCGTTACCTGATTGTTAATTAGCAAGCATTTGATTTAATGATACTTCTTGTAATCCTTCATATCTCGTTCATATTTTCGGTGCGGCATTGTCGTCAGCTGTTCCTATGTGGAACATTCCGTGGATTTTACCACTATTGTAAAGAAAGGTACAAACATTATACCTTGTATTACAAAACACCTGAAACCAACATCCTACGCGGGATTTATGACTAGACGCCGCCAAATTGTAATCACAATATACTCCAGTTGATTGTACATGGCTGGTAGAAAACCCCGACACTTGTTTTGGGGGTTCGCAGTGAACGTTTTACCCCCATTTGGGCGCATTTGAGAGAGCGCACTCCATCCTGTCTGCTTTACCGTAATGACAGTATGAGTGTGACCGTCAAAAATATCCCCAATGTCATGTGTCGGCGGTCAAGATCACTTGTCTATAAGTAGGTCAATGGCCTCATATCTAAGGGATTTTGACTTTATATGCTTTGTTTTAGTTTGTATCAATGCAACTTCACTATCAGGTACACACGATGGTCATTTAGTATCCTTCCAAGAATGTTGAAGAACAACCCCAATATTATTACGCTACACTACACCCAACGGAAGTGGTCGGGATTGGGAACCACACTTATCCTTGTCTGAGACGAGACCTGAAGATTTAGTCTGGCTTCCCAAGTCAATGTCTTAGGTTTTTGCTCATTTGGGGAAAACGAGTCAGGTGGCACACAGGAGATCCAGGGTTCGTCATTTTGGTTTGCGACACAAACAGTGCGTGCTTTTGACCTCTGCCTCCCTCTAGTGGAAAAGCAGGTATTCACTATATGTCTTTCTTCAGCTCATCTCGATAAGGACTTGTGTGAGATGACGTGAAATATTATTCGTAAAAGTATTTTATATATATATATATTATTTGTAACTTTTTTTTTATTCGACATGTATTTATCCAGGAAGTCCCATTGAGGTCAGAAGACAAGAGGTCACGTGATCATGAAAAGATAGGCCTGTTGACCTAAAGCCTTATATTCCATAGTTGTAACTCTAGGTTATATATAAAATGAATAGGTTAGTCAACAACCATTTTTTTACAAACCAAAATGATTGGTTACATTTAGATGTATATGATCTTTTAAGTAAATACAAATACAGTATACGGATCATATTGTAGCCATGACAACATGGTTTATTCTCTGGAAATGTTTAAAGTCCGCTGAATAAGATGACTGGCAGCAGCAGTTGAGTAAGGATAGTGACTGTCTATTTCAGTCCACGTGTAACACCACAAAGCTGACCTTTGGACTCTTATTGAACAAACTGATTCGACTATGAATCTGTCATGTACAGCAGTAATAAAACAACTACCTGTGGAGTTGATACACCCTCAGCTGTTCATCTCTTTCCTACGCCCATCTAAAATCCCACCCGGTGAGACATGTTCCTTATAGCTCATCACTGATGTCATACAATCTCTCTCTCTCTCTGTCCGTCTCTCTCTCTGTCTCTCTCTCTCTCTCTCTATCTGTCTGTCTCTCTCCCTCTCTCTCTGTCTCTCTCCGTCTCTCTCTGTCTCTCTGTCTCTGTCTCTCTCTCTGTCTCTCTCTCTCTGTCTCTCTCTCTGTCTCTCTCTCTCTGTCTCTCTCCGTCTCTCTCTCTCTCTCTGTCTCTGTCTCTCTCCATCTCTCTCCGTCTCACTCTCTGTCTGTCTCTCTCTCTGTCTGTCTCTCTCTGTCTTTGTCTGTCTGTCTGTCTGTCTGTCTGTCTGTCTGTCTTTCTCTTTCTCTCTCCGTATCTCTCAATCTCTCTCTCAATTCAATTCAATTCAAGGGCTTTATTGGCATGGGAAACGTGTTAACATTGCCAAAGCAAGTGAGGTAGACAACATACAAAGTGAATATATAAAGTGAAAAACAACCAAAATTAACAGTAAACATTACACATACAGAAGTTTCAAAACAGTAAAGACATTACAAATGTCATATTATATATATATATACAATGTACAAATAGTTAAAGGACACAAGATAAAATGAATAAGCATAAATATGGGTTGTATTTACAATGGTGTTTGTTCTTCACTGGTTGCCCTTTTCTCGTGGCAACAGGTCACAAATCTTGCTGCTGTGATGGCACACTGTGGAATTTCACCCAAAAGATATGGGAGTTTTTCAAAATTGGATTTGTTTTCGAATTCTTTGTGGATCTGTGTAATCTGGGGGAAATATGTCTCTCTAATATGGTCATACATTTGGCAGGAGGTTAGGAAGTGCAGCTCAGTTTCCACCTCATTTTGTGGGCAGTGAGCACATAGCCTGTCTTCTCTTGAGAGCCATGTCTGCCTACGGCGGCCTTTCTCAATAGCAAGGCTATGCTCACTGAGTCTGTACATAGTCAAAGCTTTCCTTAATTTTGGGTCAGTCACAGTGGTCAGGTATTCTGCCGCTGTGTACTCTCTGTGTAGGGCCAAATAGCATTCTAGTTTGCTCTGTTTTTTTGTTAATTCTTTCCAATGTGTTAAGTAATTATCTTTTTGTTTCTCTCTCTCTCTCTCAATTCAAAGGGCTTTATTGGCATGGGGAAACATGCTTACAGCCAGAGCAAGTGAAACAAACAACAAATAAAAGTGAAAAGACACAACAACAAAAAACATCAACAAAAAAAATTATTAGAATTGAACAGTACATATTGAACAGGACATATTGAACAGTACATATTGAACAGTACATATTGAACAGTACATACTGAACAGTACATATTGAACAGTACATATTGAACAGTACATATTGAACAGGACATATTGAACAGTACATATTGAACAGGACATATTGAACAGGACATATTGAACAGTACATATTGAACAGTACATATTGAACAGTACATATTGAACAGTACATACTGAACAGTACATACTGAACAGTACATATTGAACAGTACATATTGAACAGTACATACTGAACAGTACATACTGAACAGTACATATTGAACAGTACATACTGAACAGTACATATTGAACAGTACATATTGAACAGGACATATTGAACAGTACATATTGAACAGGACATATTGAACAGTACATATTGAACAGTACATATTGAACAGGACATATTGAACAGGACATATTGAACAGTACATATTGAACAGGACATATTGAACAGTACATATTGAACAGTACATATTGAACAGTACATATTGAACAGTACATATTGAACAGGACATATTGAACAGGACATATTGAACAGTACATATTGAACAGGACATATTGAACAGGACATATTGAACAGGACATATTGAACAGTACATATTGAACAGGACATATTGCACTCAAAAAAGTGTTTAAAAATATAGACCTTTCCAGTGTCCAGCTACGTGTTTCAGCCATGTGCAAATAGTTGCAGTACGAAGATACACAGAATTTCTACGTTTCTACGTGGAATTTTTTAATGCAATTTCAACCTATATACAGAGTTCTGATGATTATGTTGAAATTAGATTGACGTAACAATCTGTTAGTCAGGTTAAGTCAATGTATTTAAGTTAAAGTTTTACCCTCATTTCAATGTTTACATCATTGGTGGAAATTAAATTGAAAACAATTCTTGTTGATCACTTTTTTCAAATTCGATGTAATTTTCCACATTGGTTTCATGTCACAATACGTTGACAAATTACGTTGAAACAACATTGATTCAACCAGTAGGAATATACACTTTTACACTACGCTACTGGACAATCAGAAAACTCCAATAGATTTAATTGCTTCTTGACACTTATGCTTAATTTGACAGGAATTTGGTCATTTTATTGCATAATTACTGCTTTGCTTTGCTAATCCAGCCCCTTGATAGCATTACTGAAAACATTCCCCACCTGACTACAGTATCCAGGGAGGGGAGAGGCGATGTTAAACTAGTCATAAACCAAAGTCTACCAGGATAAGATTAGAGGAGAATGACTTGATTCCTGTTATATAATATAATTCATCCAGGACATTCTATTTTACTGAAATGGTTTGACTCTGTGCCACAAAATGACTAAGCACATTCAAAGTTAAATTGGTTAACTTCTCAATGTAGTGTGTGTATCCTTCAGAAGTTGGTCATTTATATATGGGGGTTTTAGTTGAGGATATTTTGGGTTTTTTCTTCCACACTGTGCATCCACTCCCCCTTCTGCAGTCCCAAATAGCACCCCTTTCCATATTAAAACACTACTTTTAACCAGGGCCCAGAATCAGGGGACGCCAGAGTGTTTCAGACTATGTTCCATACACACAGTAAACTGGGAAGAGACATAGAGATTACCTTCCCTTGTCAACAAAAGGGTCAACAAATCCCCCTCTTCCCTGTAAGTTATTGATTGATTAGTCTTGTTAAGAGGTCAACAAATCCCCCTCTTCCCTGTAAGTTATTGATTGATTAGTCTTGTTAAGAGGTCAACAAATCCCCTCTTCCCTGTAAGTTATTGATTGATTAGTCTTGTTAAGAGGTCAACAAATCCCCCTCTTCCCTGTAAGTTATTGATTGATTAGTCTTGTTAAGAGGTCAACAAATCCCCCTCTTCCCTGTAAGTTATTGATTGATTAGTCTTGTTAAGAGGTCAACAAATCCCCCTCTTCCCTGTAAGTTATTGATTGATTAGTCTTGTTAAGAGGATAACAAATCCCCCTCTTCCCTGTAAGTTATTGATTGATTAGTCTTGTTAAGAGGACAACAAATCCCCTGTAAGTTATTGATTGATTAGCCTTGTTAAGAGGACAACAAATCCCCCTCTTCCCTGTAAGTTATTGATTGATTAGTCTTGTTAAGAGGACAACAAATCCCCCTCTTCCCTGTAAGTTATTGATTGATTAGTCTTGTTAAGAGGACAACAAATCCCCCTCTTCCCTGTAAGTTATTGATTGATTAGTCTTGTTAAGAGGACAACAAATCCCCTGTAAGTTATTGATTGATTAGCCTTGTTAAGAGGACAACAAATCCCCCTCTTCCCTGTAAGTTATTTATTGATTAGCCTTGTTAAGAGGACAACAAATTCCCTGTAAGTTATTGATTGATTAGTCTTGTTAAGAGGACAACAAATCCCCCTCTTCCCTGTAAGTTATTGATTGATTAGCCTTGTTAAGAGGACAACAAATCCCCTGTAAGTTATTGATTGATTAGTCTTGTTAAGAGGTCAACAAATCCCCCTCTTCCCTGTAAGTTATTGATTGATTAGCCTTGTTAAGAGGTCAACAAATCCCCCTCTTCCCTGTAAGTTATTGATTGATTAGCCTTGTTAAGAGGTCAACAAATCCCCCTCTTCCCTGTAAGTTATTGATTGATTAGTCTTGTTAAGAGGACAACAAATCCCCCTCTTCCCTGTAAGTTATTGATTGATTAGTCTTGTTAAGAGGACAACAAATCCCCCTCTTCCCTGTAAGTTATTGATTGATTAGTCTTGTTAAGAGGACAACAAATCCCCCTCTTCCCTGTAAGTTATTGATTGATTAGTCTTGTTAAGAGGACAACAAATCCCCCTCTTCCCTGTAAGTTATTGATTGATTAGTCTTGTTAAGAGGATAACAAATCCCCTCTTCCCTGTAAACTGGCACCCTATTCCCTATATAGTGCACTACTTTAGACCAGACCCCTATGGCACCCTCTTCCCTATATAGTGCACTACTTTAGACCAGAGCCCTATGGCACCCTCTTCCCTATATAGTGCACTACTTTAGACCAGAGCCCTATGGCACCCTCTTCCCTATATAGTGCACTATAGCAGCAGACCAACCTTTTCTGTTCCTGGGACCCCCAAAATTTGAGGGGGCGCAAAGTACGTGAGGATGGCTGGGGTTGGTCCGGAAGGGGGGCTAGGCCCTTCGTCTGGAAGACGGAGAATTTAGCATTTTTCAAACACCTGGAACAGCCTTTTCCTGCCATCTACAGGCATAATCATTATGAATCATTCTAGGTCAAAAGTACAGTGCATTCAGAAACTATTCAGAACCCTTGACTTTGTCCACATTTTTGTCAGGTTACAGACTTATTCTAAAAAAAGTATTAAATTGTTTATTTTCCTCATCATTCTACACACAATACCTCATAATGACAAAGCAAAAAAATAGTTTTTTTTAAGACATTTTTGCAAATGTATTAAAAACAAAAAACAGAAATATCACATTAACATAAGTGTTCAGACCCTTTACTCAGTACTTTGTTGAACCACCTTTGGCAGCAATTACAGCCTTGAGTCTTCTTGGGTATGATGCTACAAGCTTGGCACACCTGTATTTGGGGAGTTTCTCCCATTCTTCTCTGCAGATCCTCTCAGGCTCTGTCAGGTTGGATGGGGAGCGTCGCTGCACAGTTATTTTCAGGTCTCTCAAGAGATGTTCAACCGGGTTCAAGTCCGGGCTCTGGCTGGGCCACTCAAGGACATTCAGAGACTTGTCCCGAAGCCACTCCTGCGTTGTCTTGGCTGTGTGCTTAGGGTCATTGTCCTGTTGGAAGGTGAACCTTCGCCCCAGTCTGAGATCCTGAGGCTCTGGAGTAGGTTTTCATCAAGGATTTCTCTGTACTTTGCTCCGTTCATCTTTCCCTCGATCCTGACTAGGATAGGATGATGCTGCCACCACCGTGCTTCACCGTAGGGAATGTGCCAGGTTTCCTCCAGATGTGACGCTTGGCATTCAGGTCAAAGAGTTCAATCTTGATTTCATCAGACCAGAGAATGTTGTTTCTCATCGTCTGAGAGTCTTTAGGTGCCTTTTGGCAAACTTCAAGTGGGTTGTCATGTGCCTTTTACTGAGGAGTGGCTTCCGTCTAGCCACTCAAAACAAATCAAATCAAAGGCCTTATTGGTGGAGTTCTGCAGAGATGGTTGTCTTTCTGGAAGGTTCTCCCATCTCCACAGAGGAACACTAGAGCTCTGTCAGAGTGACCAACACATGTTTTGGTACCCTTCCCCAGATCTGTGCCTCGACACAATCCTGTCTCGGAGCTCTACGGACAATTCCTTCGACCGCATGGCTTGGTTTTTCCTCTGACATGCACTGTCAACTGTGGGACCTTATATAGACAGGTGTGTGCTTTTCCAAATCATGTCCAATCGATTGAATTTACCACAGGTGGACTCAAATCAAGTTGTAGAAATGGATGATCATTGGAAACAGGATGCACCAGAACTCAATGTCGAGTCTCATAGAAAGGGGTCTGAATACTTGCGTAAATAAGTAATTTCTGTTTTTTATTTTTAATAAATTTGCTAAAATTAAAAATAAATAATGTTTTTGCTTTGTCATTATGGGGTATTGTGTGTATTGTCCTGTAGCCTATCCCAGCCTTGTGCAGGTCTACAATTTTATCCCTGATGTCCTTACACAGCTCCCTGGTCTTGGCCATTGTGGTTGGAGGTTGGAGTCTGTTTGATTGATTGTGTGGACAGGTGTCTTTTATGCAGGTAACGAGTTCAAACAGGTGCAGTTAATACAGGTAATGAGTGGAGAACAGGAGGGCTTCTTAAAGAAAAACTAACAGGTCTGTGAGAGACGGAATTCTTACTGGTTGGTAGGTGATCAAATACTTATGTCATGCAATAAAATGCAAATTAATTACTTAAAAATCATACAATGTGATTTTCTGGATTTTTGTTTTAGATTCCGTCTCTCACAGTTGAAGTGTACCTATGATAAAAAATGACAGACCTCTACATGCTTTGTAAGTAGGAAAACCTGCAAAATCAGCAGTGTATCAAATACTTCTTCTCCCCACTGTATATCTCCTAGCGTTTGCCCCATGGAGGCTGTATGACTGTAGCCTATTGCCGCGTTGATGACTTCTGATTGGCCAACGACAAGCTACACGTTCCATGCTTGCAAAGCAAAATCAGCAGCATAAATGGTCACGTTTCTCTCTCTATATTGCAGCAGTCGTATTCGGATCTGTAGGGTCCTTCCAGACAAGTCATTTAACATGTACACATACCCGACACCCGACACCCGACACCGACACCCGTAAAAATCTTATCAGATCCAACCCACACCTCTGACCTCGGGTCTCGGGTCTCGGGTCTCGGGTCTCGGAGTACAGGTGGATCCGTGAAGACCTCTACTCCTGATAACCGTCTGATGGGTTTTTAGGAAAACAAAGTACAGCTGTACGCTACTGAGATAACGTCCCAAATGTCACCCTAAGTAGTGTGATAAATAAGGAATAGGGTGTAATTTAGGACATAACCTGAGTGGGGGAAAAAAATACAGACAAATTCTACAGTTGATGGTGTGAGTGTCGTCTAGATTTTATAGATCTGTCCATCTTTCAGACACCACTTAATCTATTCCCTTTATTCTGAACTATAGGGACTGGAAGACATATTTGTCATTGTCGCTTTGTTGTTTACTGTTGCAGTGAGCACTAGGATACAGACGTTCTTTTGTTTGGAGGCAGATCTGGGGTAATGAAGCCAGTGGAACGCGGAGGACGGTCAGTCTTTGTGTGTCCATCTCATGGTGATTGAGCAGAGCGGCCCGGTGGGTGGAGGGAGGGATGGGGGTGGTCTTATTGGAACGAGCTCATCAAGTACCCTACAGTAGCATGGGTCTCTCACTGGCCCAGAGACACAGAGGCTCTCTGCATCCCAAATGGTACCCTATTCCCTATATAGGGAATAGGGTTCCTGGTCTAAAGTAGTGCACTATATAGGGAATAGGGCCCTGGTCAAAAGTAGTGCACTATATAGGGAATAGGGTCCTGGTCTAAAGTTGTGCACTATATAGGGAATAGGGCCCTGGTCTAAAGTAGTGCACTATATAGGGAATAGGGCCCTGGTCTAAAGTAGTGCACTATATAGGGAATAGGGTCCTGGTCTAAAGTAGTGCACTATATAGTGCGCTACTTTTTGACCAGGACCCTATATAGGGAATAGGGTGCCATTTGGGATGAAGAGCCACTGGTCACTGCCAATTACAGTGTCACACCGGAATTACGGTACAGTGGAATGTTTCTCCTGAACCAGTCCTGTTCTCATCGCGGTCATGTGATGTTCAGCCGGTTGAGGTGATCGTGCCATGGAAGGACCCACTAGGCACAGACGTCAGTTCAACGTCTAGTTTTGATCTACATTTAGTTGACTTGTCAACTAATGTGAATTCAATGTGAAATCAACAAAGAAATTCACCATGTCATTGAATTTAGGTTCAAAGTTGGGTAAAAAAAAAAGATCAAATTTCCTTTTTTATAATTCCAAATCAGTTATCCACATTGATTGAACGTCATCATATTTTGGACAACAGAGGGTTTCAGTAGGTTCTCCTCGGAGGGAGGGAGGGAGGGAGGGAGGAGGGGGCTCCTCACTGGATAACAGAGGGTTTCAGTAGGTTCTGCTCGGAGGGAGGGAGGGGGGGAGGGAGGGAGGGAGGGGGCTCCTCGCTGGACAACAGAGGGTTTCAGTAGGTTCTCCTCGGAGGGAGGGAGGGAGGAGGGAGGGAGGGAGGGAGGGAGGGGGCTCCTCACTGGATAACAGAGGGTTTCAATAGGTCCTGCTACGCTGGTATGCAATGTATCATCGCTCGGACATGGGTGAGTGACCCGTGACACAACATGTCACACTATCGTCTAGTACATGTAGCGGGGATGTAGAGATCAAGGCAGGGAGGAGAGGGGATGGAAGCTTTCCCTGTTTAGAAAGAGAGATGGGGAGAAAGACGGCCATTCTTCTCTATGCCTGCAGTAGTGTCTGAACTTGTTTTTTTCACTAGGATAATATTTAACATTTTCAAAACTCTTTTGAGAGAAACAATGTTTGTTTGTAGTTCCTCTGATGCTGAGAGTATGGTCTTCTGGTTACTGTAGCCTGGTTACTGTAGCCTGGTTACTGTAGTTATCAGCATTTTACTTTACTGCACGAGACTCCTCACCTATGCTCCTGGCTGTCCGTATGCTATAGGCTACACCTAGTTGTCTTTAGCATGGGTGTACACATACACACACACCACACACACCACACACACACACACACACACACACACACACACACACACACACACACACACACACACACACACACACACACACACACACTGTAAGGAGGCTGCTGCATCTGTCCATCCAGGCCATGTTGTTCACTGTGTTTGTCAATGTGTGCTAATCATTAACATTTACAGCCTAAAGGAGAGGAGATAATCACAAGAGAGAGAGAGAGAGAGAGAGAGAGCAGTAGTCCCAGTAGCAGGCTAAAGTCTCACCTAGACTCCAGTTCTCTCCACATCCCTCTAGAACAACCACCTGTTACCTGGCTCTCTCTCTCTCTGTCTGTCTTTACCCAACTAAGGAACGTGGGCCGGTAAGTCTGAGCTTTGAACACTTTGTTTGTGTTCATTAGAATAATATTTGTTTTCTTCTACACTTGGATGTGTTGATGTGATTTGTGAGTAATGAGAGTAATGTTCAGACTAATGTTCAGAGTAATGTTCAGAGTAATGTTCAGAGTAATGTTCAGAGTAATGTGGGAGAGTAATATTCAGAGTAATGTGAATAAGGTCATTGGGGTTTTAGTGGGAGAGTAATATTCAGAGTAATGTGTGAGAATAATATTCAGAGTAATGTGAATAAGGTCATTGGGGTTTTAGTGGGAGAGTAATATTCAGAGTAATGTGAATAGGGTCATTAGAGTTTTAGTGGGAGAGTAATACTCTGGCCATCGTCATGTGGTGGATTGTGGGATTGTTCTGTGATACAGTAGATAAACATAGTAGTTCTAATTGAGCTCATCGTTGATACACTCCTCTTGGAGAATAACAAATTAATCAATTTAACCAGGCAAGTCAGTTCAGAACAAATTCTTATTTTACAATGGCGGCTTACCGTGGAACAGTGGGTTGGTTAACTGCCTTGTTCAGGGGCAGAACGACAGATTTATACCTTGTCAGCTCAGGGATCTGTTCTAGCAACCTTTCGGTTACCGATCCAACGCTCTAACCACTAGTCTACCTGCTGGTTACTGACCCAACACTCTAACCACTAGGCTACCTGCTGGTTACTGGCCCAACTCTCTAACCACTAGGCTACCTGCTGGTTACTGACCCAACGCTCTAACCACTAGACTACCTGCTGGTTACTGGCCCAACTCTCTAACCACTAGGCTACCTGCTGGTTACTAACCCAACACTCTAACCACTAGACTACCTGCTGGATACTGGCCCAACACTCTAACCACTAGACTACCTGCTGGTTACTGACCCAACGCTCTAACCACTAGACTACCTGCTGGTTACTGGCCCAACTCTCTAACCACTAGGCTACCTGCTGGTTACTGACCCAACTCTCTAACCACTAGGCTACCTGCTGGTTACTGACCCAACACTCTAACCACTAGGCTACCTGCTGGTTACTAGTCCAACGCTCTAACCACTAGGCTACCTGCTGGTTACTAGTCCAACGCTCTAACCACTAGGCTACCTGCTGGTTACTAGTCCTCCACTCTAACCACTAGGCTACCTGCCACCCCTCCACTCTAACCACTAGGCTACCTGCCACCCCTCCACTCTAACCACTAGGCTACCTGCTAGCCCTCCACTCTAACCACTAGGCTACCTGCCACCCCTCCACTCTAACCACTAGGCTACCTGCCACCCCTCCACTCTAACCACTAGGCTACCTGCTAGCCCTCCACTCTAACCACTAGGCTACCTGCCACCCCTCCACTCTAACCACTAGGCTACCTGCCACCCCTCCACTCTAACCACTAGTCTACCTACCACCCCTCCACTCTAACCACTAGGCTACCTGCCACCCCTCCACTCTAACCACTAGTCTACCTACCACCCCTCCACTCTAACCACTAGGCTACCTGCAGCCCCTCCACTCTAACCACTAGGCTACCTGCCACCCCTCCACTCTAACCACTAGGCTACCTGCCACCCCTCCACTCTAACCACTAGGCTACCTGCTAGCCCTCCACTCTAACCACTAGGCTACCTGCTAGCCCTCCACTCTAACCACTAGGCTACCTGCAGCCCCTCCACTCTAACCACTAGGCTACCTGCCACCCCTCCACTCTAACCACTAGGCTACCTGCCACCCCTCCACTCTAACCACTAGGCTACCTGCCACCCCTCCACTCTAACCACTAGGCTACCTGCCACCCCTCCACTCTAACCACTAGGCTACCTGCCACCCCTCCACTCTAACCACTAGGCTACCTACCACCCCTCCACTCTAACCACTAGGCTACCTGCCAGCCCTCCACTCTAACCACTAGGCTACCTGCCACCCCTCCACTCTAACCACTAGGCTACCTGCCACCCCTCCACTCTAACCACTAGGCTACCTGCCACCCCTCCACTCTAACCACTAGTCTACCTGCCGCCCCTCCACTCTAACCACTAGGCTACCTGCCACCCCATCAGCTGATATGTTTAACACACAGGCATATACAGAAATACTGTATACAAATAGACAAACAATTTGGACAGTTTTTAACATGTGAATTACACACGTTGTATTCATACTGTACGTATGTACGTTATTCATTTAGAACGAGCAATGGCGCATGTACGCAAAGCGTTGTTTTCACATCTGAATTAATGACAGGATACAGAAACAATGGGTATTACACATCTCTCTGGTTAAACATTGACTCCCGTTCGTTCCTGTAATGACAGCCTTATTTTAATGCCTGGCAATTCAGAGTCTCAGATATGATCTATTTCCAGTCTTATCTGTTTTCCCTCGGTTTTATATGTGTTGGAGGGAATAGCGGTCATATCGGACTACTTCCTTACAGTAAATAAGACAAACAAATTGGAGTGAGACCCGTTTTGGTTGTTAATTTGACCTTATTTCTCTTTTTTTATGCTACTAAACTTGTTTCCTCCAAAAAATAATTCAATACTGTTTCATTAATAGAATGTAACTTTAAAATAACTTTTAATTTAATATTGAGTATAGGTCGTCATCAATACAACTTTTTTAAGGTTAGGCCTGTATGTTTACCTCATGTAGACTAGTCCATAGGCCTATAAGGTTAGTATCACACCTCATGTAGTCTAGTCCATAGTCCTATAAGGTTAGTATCACACCTCATGTAGACTAGTCCATAGTCCTATAAGGTTAGTATCACACCTCATGTAGACTAGTCCATAGTCCTATAAGGTTAGTATCACACCTCATGTAGTCTAGCCCATAGTCCTATAAGGTTAGTATCACACCTCATGTAGTCTAGCCCATAGTCCTATAAGGTTAGTATCACACCTCATGTAGACTAGTCCATAGTCCTATAAGGTTAGTATCACACCTCATGTAGTCTAGTCCATAGTCCTATAAGGTTAGTATCACACCTCATGTAGTCTAGTCCATAGGCCTATAAGGTTAGTACCACACCTCATGTAGACTAGTCCATAGGCCTATAAGGTTAGTATCACACCTCATGTAGACTAGTCCATAGTCCTATAAGGTTAGTATCACACCTCATGTAGTCTAGTCCATAGTCCTATAAGGTTAGTATCACACCTCATGTAGTCTAGTCCATAGGCCTATAAGGTTAGTATCACACCTCATGTAGTCTAGTCCATAGGCCTATAAGGTTAGTATCACACCTCATGTAGACTAGTCCATAGTCCTATAAGGTTAGTATCACACCTCATGTAGTCTAGTCCATAGTCCTATAAGGTTAGTATCACACCTCATGTAGACTAGTCCATAGTCCTATAAGGTTAGTATCACACCTCATGTAGTCTAGTCCATAGTCCTATAAGGTTAGTATCACACCTCATGTAGACTAGTCCATAGTCCTATAAGGTTAGTATCACACCTCATGTAGTCTAGTCCATAGTCCTATAAGGTTAGTATCACACCTCATGTAGTCTAGTCCATAGTCCTATAAGGTTAGTATCACACCTCATGTAGTCTAGTCCATAGTCCTATAAGGTTAGTATCACACCTCATGTAGTCCATAGTCCTATGAGGTTAGTATCACACCTCATGTAGTCTAGTCCATAGTCCTATAAGGTTAGTATCACACCTCATGTAGACTAGTCCATAGGCCTATAAGGTTAGTATCACACCTCATGTAGTCTAGTCCATAGTCCTATAAGGTTAGTATCACACCTCATGTAGACTAGTCCATAGGCCTATAAGGTTAGTATCACACCTCATGTAGTCTAGTCCACAGGCCTGTATGTGTTTGATAAGGTTTGTATCACAACTAAAGTAGCCAAATAACTTGTTAAAATGAAGCACATGAATCCGCTTTACAAGGGGTGTAGAGCCTAACTGGTATACATGAATCCGCTTTACAAGGGGTGCAGAGTCTAACTGGTATACATGAATCGTCATCTCTGACGAAGCAAGCTAAATGACACATGTTGTTTGCCTAGCTGGCTAGCTAGCTATATTATATTGTTATTGCTAGTTATATTGCTCGTCAGAGATGAAGGTTTTATGGAAAGAGCTCGACATGCACAAGTCCGATATAGGTCACATATATGTAAAACTGACTGTGGACAGTCAGAAAAAAAAGACTGGATATAGAAATCAGATTTCAGTTCTTAGAGGCGGCAGGTCCCTTAGCAGTTAAGAGCGTTGGGCCAGTAACCCCATGTTGGGTTCGAACCCCCGAGATGACTAGGTGAAAAATCTGTTGATGTACCCTTGAGCAAAGCACTTAACCCTAATTTCTCCTGTATGTCTGCTAAATGACTAAAATGTCAAACGTTAGTGTTGCTGTGTAAACAGCCACCGATACCTATCTGATTGGCTGAGAAGTTGTTTTGAGTTGTTAAATGTACTTCTATGGTATTTTAAGTTCTAATAAGTCATTCTATGGTGTTTTGTGTTCTAATAAGTCATTCTATGGTGTTTTGTGTTCTAATAAGTCATTCTATGGTGTTCTGTGTTCTAATAAGTCATTCTATGGTGTTTTGTGTTCTAATAAGTCATTCTATGGTGTTTTGTGTGTTGTCTGAGTTAGCAGGCCTGTGAAGGATGGAGGGCAGTGTGCTGCTGCTGTGTCTTGTGAGCCTCTTCACTGGAGGTGAGTACCTACCTGGGTCTCTAACCTCTCTCTGTCCCCAATGGCACCTTGTTCCCTAAGTAGAGCCCATGGGGAATACGAGCACTGGTCTAAAGTAGTACACCCTACAGGGGGACAGGGTGTCATTTGGGATGCATTCCAAGGCTCATGTTGCACTGGCCATTAATGTTCTACTTTTTTTTATTTTTTTATACCTTTATTTAACTAGGCAAGTCAGTTAAGAACAAATGCTTATTTTCAATGACGGCCTAGAAACAGTGGGTTAACTGCCTGTTCAGGGGCAGAACGACAGATTTGTACCTTGTCAGTTCGGGAATTCGAACTTGCAACCTTTCGGTTACTAGTCCAACACTCTAACCACTAGGGTACCCTACTTCTAATAATGTCCTGTCTATTCACACGGTGATACTGGTTGTTTAATGGCAATTTCACAGATAAAAAGTGAGGATGTTTAAACTCAATGTCAAATCATATCAATATTATTGTAAAAGTGGGACTCATTTTGCTTGGATTTACAGATGATACGATTAAACTATCACTGCTTTTTATTTCTCTACAGCTCAAAGCCAAAACCAAATCCCGAGCATTACAACAAGTTATGCTCAAATAAAGGAAGACACTCCAATAAGTATGTATTTATTGTACTCAGGAATACGGAAGGTTTTTTAAAACAAAATAGTATGTCAATACATGCTCTTTGCTATATACTGATTTTTGACTCACCTTTTGTCAACCCAACGCTCTCTCTCTCTCTCTGTCTCTCTCTCTGTCTCTCTCTGTCTCTCTCTCTCTCTCTCTCTCTCTCTCTCTCTCTCTCCCTCTCTCCCTCTCTCTCTCTCTCTCTCTCTCTCTCTCTCTCTCTCTCTCTCTCTCTCTCTCTCTCTCTCTCTCTCTCTCTCCGTCTCTCTCTCTCTCTCTCTCTCTCTCTCTCTCTCTCTCTCTCTTCAGATGAATTTGCCTTTCAAATAGAAACATACGATCCCGATCCTGTTCCTGACCCACTGACATACACGATTACTGGGCCAAAAGCAAGCTACTTTAATTGCGACACAAACACAGGGACAGTAACCATCCGGACCCCCTTGGAGAGAGATGATGATGTAAGTCCTCGTCTCCCATTTTAGTATTTCAGTATTGTTTCAGCCATTTTAGTATTTCAGTATTGTTTCAGCCATTTCAGTATTTCAGTATTGTTTCAGCCATTTCAGTATTTTCAGTATTGTTTCAGCCATTTCAGTATTTTCAGTATTGTTTCAGCCATTTCAGTATTTCAGTATTGTTTCAGCCATTTCAGTATTTCAGTATTTCAGTATTGTTTCAGCCAATTTAGTATTTCAGTATTGTTTCAGCCATTTCGGTATTTCAGTATTTTATCCTTTATTTTTCCTGACCATAATTGATTGGCTTCTATTTGTTTAGGACAAGGGTGTATTCTCTATCGACATTGTGGTTTCTGACGCAGATTACACAGTAAGTTCACAATAAAGCCTCTAACTCTTTTCACAGTCCCCAAATCCAGAACAAATTCAAGAATACGTACGGTATTATATAGAACCATTGTTGCATGGAACTCTGTTCCATCATGAACAGCAAACTTTGTTTAAGAAAACAGATAAAGCAACACCTCACGGCACAACGCCTCTCCCCTATTTGACCTAGATAGTTTGTGTGTATATATTGGCCTTTACATTTTTTTTATCCTATGTAGTTTCGTCCTTGATCTGTTCTTGTCTATTAATGTCCTGTATTATGTCATGTTTCATGTTTTGTGTTGGACCCCAGGAAGAGTAGCTGCTGCTTTTGCAACAGCTAACGGGGATCCTAATAAAATACAACAACATAAACATTTTTTTAACTATATTTTTATTGTTTTTAACAAATGTATATTTTATAACATGCACAATATATCTTTTTTTAGGTTAGCAAAGACATTCAGATAATCATAATAGATGCGAACGATAACCGACCCATATTTGAAAATACACCTTACAACGTAAATGTCGAAGAAGTAAGTAAAATCACAAATTTTACATTCCTTTAATAAGAATTTCATTTATATGACACGTTCAATTAATTTTCCGCCATAATTAAGAAATTGAAACTTTATGTGCCTGTCAAATCATCTAAACAGACAATGGTTACAAAACTTTTCAGAAAATCTGGTAATTTGTGAAATCTATAGAAACTTTAGTAATTTATAATGACGTTTTAGAAAAGTATTTATATTGTTTTCATAATTTTTACAGAAAGTATTTTTAGACTATTCTTAGACTTAGAACGTATTTTGTTGTTCCAGCCTAAATAGAAAATGGATTCCCCCCAAAAAAATTCACACACAATAAAAGTGAAATAAAGTGAAAACAAGTTTTTTTTTGTGCTATAATTTATTGAAAATGAAATACAGAAATATTTAATTTACATAAGTATAAACACCACTGAGTCAATACATGTTAGAATCACCTTTGTCAGTGATTACAGCTGTGAGTGTTTCTGGATAAGAGTGTTCAAAGCTTTCATCAAGGCAAAGGGTGGCAATTTGAAGAATCTCAAATTGGAAAGTATTCAGACCCCTTGACTTTTCTCACATTTCGTTATGTTACAGCCTTATTCTATGGAATACATAAAACAATTCACACAATACGCATCCTGTATGCAGTTTGCTGGTAATCCTCAGTGATTTAATTCTCACATCATCCTATAAGACTTAGTATGGAGAATCGACATCTAACCGGGTCCCTTGCTAGTAGCGTATAGTCAGGGATTCAGTTTTTTGTGCTATACATTTGAAACATACTTTTCTAAAGTACTATTGTGCCTCCAACTTCCTCGTCCCCCTCTGTCTGTTTATTGTCATTAGAATACTGCCTTGGACTCTGTTCTGTTTCAAGTATATGCCAAAGATGTAGACGCTGGACTTGCTGCTGTTGTAAAGTACCACATTGATGAGGTAAGTATTGGCTTTTGGACAGAAAGCTGATTTTCTGTATTGATTCATAAGTGAACCTGATGCAAAACATCAACAGTGAACTTAGAACCAAGTTACACCCCCATTAGAACCAAGTTACACCCCCATTAGAACCAAATTACACCTCCATTAGAACCAAGTTACACCCCCATTAGAACCAAGTTACACCCCCATTAGAACCAAGTTACACCCCCATTAGAACCAAGTTACACCCCCATTATAGAACCAAGTTACACCCCCATTAGAACCAAGTTACACACCCATTAGAACCAAGTTACACCCCCATTAGAACCAAGTTACACCCCCATTAGAACCAAGTTACACCCCCATTAGAACCAAGTTACACCCCCACTAGAACCACATTACACCCCCATTAGAACCAAGTTACACCCCCATTAGAACCAAGTTACACCCCATTAGAACCAAGTTACACCCCCATTAGAACCAAATTACACTCCCATTAGAACCAAGTTACACTCCCATTAGAACCAAGTTACACCCCCATTAGAACCAAATTACACCTCCATTAGAACCAAGTTACACCCCCATTAGAACAAAGTTACACCCCCATTAGAACCAAATTACACCTCCATTAGAACCAAGTTACACCCCCATTAGAACCAAATTACACCTCCATTAGAACCAAGTTACACCCCCATTATAGAACCAAGTTACACCCCCATTAGAACCAACTTACACCCCCATTAGAACCAAGTTACACCCCCATTAGAACCAAGTTACACCCCCACTAGAACCACATTACACCCCCATTAGAACCAAGTTACACCCCATTAGAACCAAGTTACACCCCATTAGAACCAAATTACACCCCATTAGAACCAAGTTACACCCCATTAGAACCAAATTACACCTCCATTAGAACCAAATTACACCTCCATTAGAACCAAGTTACACCCCCATTAGAACCAAGTTACACCCCATTATAGAACCAAGTTACACCCCCATTAGAACCAAGTTACACACCCATTAGAACCAAGTTACACCCCCATTAGAACCAAGTTACACCCCCATTAGAACCAAGTTACACCCCCATTAGAACCAAGTTACACCCCCATTAGAACCAAATTACACCCCCATTAGAACCAAGTTACACCCCATTAGAACCAAGTTACACCCCACTAGAACCACATTACACCCCCATTAGAACCAAGTTACACCCCATTAGAACCAAGTTACACCCCCATTAGAACCAAGTTACACCCCACTAGAACCACATTACACCCCCATTAGAACCAAGTTACACCCCCATTAGAACCAAGTTACACCCCATTAGAACCAAGTTACACCCCATTAGAACCAAATTACACTCCCATTAGAACCAAGTTACACTCCCATTAGAACCAAGTTACACCCCCATTAGAACCAAGTTACACGCCCATTAGAACCAAATTACACCCCCATTAGAACCAAATTACACCCCCATTAGAACCAAATTACACCCCCATTAGAACCAAAATTAGAACGGACTATGTGCCTCGTTATATCAACTCCATGTATTTAAACCCAACTCTCTCCTCGATTCTAGGCTAGTCCAAGTGATGGACTAAATCATTTTACTATCAATGAGAATAATGGCGAAGTCAAACTGGTTAAACAACTGAATTTCACAAGTTTGAGCACTTTCTACAGGCTCAAGATCAACGCCACTGTAAGTAGCCCATCTCGACACTCTCTATTCACTGTTCTTCACTAGTCACTTATTGGAAAGGTTTTTTTTCTCTCTGTTCCTGACTAACAAGCATGTTCTTTCTGGAATTGATCATGTTTTTCCGATCCAGTTGTGGGCTTAATCTGAGAAACTGTCTTATTAAATGTGTGTTTTTGTTGTTGTTTGTTTGTTGTGTGTTTCTGATTGTGCTTCCCCCTCACAGGATGGTGGAGGCCCTGTGTATAATGAACCTAACCCTGTTCATCAGTCCAACATTGCTTTTGCTTTCATCACCGTGGTGGACGTCCCAGACATGGATCCACGGTTTCTAAGTACTCCTTACGCGACTACTGTCACTGAGCATTGTCCCGTGGTGAGTCAGGTGTTGCCCAAAACGGGGCACTTTCTTTTTAGTTCGACCGACCTCAGAATATCAAACAATGTTCACATCGTGTTTTCTACCAACTGCTAAGTCCTTTTACAATTTGTTTATCGTTGTTGATAGTTGCTGTATTGTCGTACACATACATCTTCCTAAATAGAAAAACAATTGTAGAAGCAAAGGTATGGACCAATAAAGTTCCAAATGGTACCATTTCCCTACTTGGTGTTAGACTTTTGATCAGGGCCATTTACTACTTTTGATCAGGGGCCATTTACTACTTTTGATCAGGGCCATGTACTACTTTGGATCAGGGCCATTTACTACTTTTGAACAGGGCCATTTACAACTTTTGATCAGGACCATTTACAACTTTTGATGAGGCCCAATTACTACTTTTGATCAGGGCCATTTTCTACATTGGATCAGGACCATTTACTACTTTGAATCAGGGCCATTTAACTACTTTTGATCAGGGCCATTTACTACTTTGAATCAGGGCCATTTAACTACTTTGGATCAGGGCCATTTAACTACTTTGGATCAGAGCCATTTACTACTTTGGATCAGGACCATTTACTACTTTGAATCAGGGCCATTTACTACTTTTGATCAGGGCCATTTACTACTTTTGATCAGGGCCATTTACTACTTTTGATCAGGGCCATTTACTACTTTTGATCAGGGCCATTTACCACTTTTGATCAGGGCCATTTACTACTTTTGATCAGGGCCATTTACTACTTTGGATCAGGGCCATTTAACTACTTTTGATCTAGGCCATTTACTACTTTTGATCTAGGCCATTTACTACTTTGGATCAGGGCCATTTACTACATTTGATCAGGGCCATTTACTATATTTGATCAGGGCCATTTACAACTTTTGACAAGGCCCAATTACTACTTTTGATCAGGGCCATTTTCTACATTGGATCAGGGCCATTTACTACTTTTGATCAGGGGCCATTTACTACTTTTGATCAGGGCCATTTACTACTTTTGATCAGGGCCATTTACTACTTTTGAACAGGGCCATTTACTACTTTTGAACAGGGCCATTACCTACTTTTGATCAGGGCCATGTACTACTTTGGATCAGGGCCATTTACTACTTTTGAACAGGGCCATTTACAACTTTTGATCAGGACCATTTACTACTTTTGATCAGGGCCATTTACTACTTTGGATCAGGGCCATTTACTACTTTTGAACAGGGCCATTTAACTACTTTGGATCAGAGCCATTTACTACTTTGGATCAGGACCATTTACTACTTTGAATCAGGGCCAATTACTACTTTTGATCGGGCCAATTACTACTTTTGATCAGGGCCAATTACTACTTTTGAACAGGGCCATTTACTACTTTTGAACAGGGCCATTTACTACTTCTGATCTAGGCCATTTACTACTTTTGAACAGGGCCATTTACTACTTTTGATCTAGGCCATTTACTATTTTGGATCAGGGCCATTTACTACATTTGATCAGGGCCATTTACTATATTTGATCAGGGCCATTTAACTACTTTGGATCAGGACCATTTACTACTTTGAATCAGGGCCATTTAACTACTTTGGATCAGGGCCATTTACCACTTTTGATCAGGGCCATTTACTACTTTTGATCAGGGCCATTTACTACTTTTGATCAGGGCCATTTACTACTTTGGATCAGGGCCATTTACTACTTTTGATCAGGGCCATTTACTACTTTTGATCAGGGCCATTTACTACTTTTGATCAGGGCCATTTACTACTTTTGATCAGGGCCATTTACTAGTTTTGATCAGGGCCATTTACCACTTTTGATCAGGGCCATTTACTACTTTTGATCAGGGCCATTTACTACTTTGGATCAGGGCCATTTACTACATTTGATCAGGGCCATTTACTATATTTGATCAGGGCCATTTACAACTTTTGACGAGGCCCAATTACTACTTTTGATCAGGGCCATTTTCTACATTGGATCAGGGCCATTTACTACTTTTGATCAGGGCCATTTACTACATTTGATCAGGGCCATTTACTATATTTGATCAGGGCCATTTACAACTTTTGATGAGGCCCAATTACTACTTTTGATCAGGGCCATTTTCTACATTGGATCAGGACCATTTACTACTTTGAATCAGGGCCATTTAACTACTTTTGATCAGGGCCATTTACTACTTTGAATCAGGGCCATTTAACTACTTTGGATCAGGGCCATTTAACTACTTTGGATCAGAGCCATTTACTACTTTGGATCAGGACCATTTACTACTTTGGATCAGAGCCATTTACTACTTTTGATCAGGGCCATTTACTACTTTTGATCAGGGCCATTTACTACTTTTGATCAGGGCCATTTACTACTTTTGATCAGGGCCATTTACCACTTTTGATCAGGGCCATTTACTACTTTTGATCAGGGCCATTTACTACTTTGGATCAGGGCCATTTAACTACTTTTGATCTAGGCCATTTACTACTTTTGATCTAGGCCATTTACTACTTTGGATCAGGGCCATTTACTACATTTGATCAGGGCCATTTACTATATTTGATCAGGGCCATTTACAACTTTTGACAAGGCCCAATTACTACTTTTGATCAGGGCCATTTTCTACATTGGATCAGGGCCATTTACTACTTTTGATCAGGGCCATTTAACTACTTTTGATCAGGGCCATTTACTACATTGGATCAGGGCCATTTACTACTTTTGATCAGGGCCATTTACTACTTTTGGGATGCCAAAGGGGACGTCAGCCTTTGTTTGACGTCAGCCTTTAACTGAACTCTACAGTCTCCCTTTCATTTCAGGGCAAGTCTGTGTTTAAAGTGACTGCAATCGACCAGGACTCTGGGATCAACGATGACATCACCTACAGCATCGAAGGTGAGTATAGCTACTTCTCTGAACGTCTGCCCATTACAGGTTGTTAGCGGAACATCAGCGTAAACGCTGTCCGTTGCCATGGTGCTGACAACTCTTGAAAAAAATAAACATTTTAGTTGTTGATGTTGTTGTTTTTCATTCAAAAACTGTTGGAATAATGATGAAGATTGGACTGTGATATATGTTTTGTTATTTTTGCAGGTACCGATGACCTGTTTGACATCACGGCCAACGATGGAATCATATCTGTCAAAAGTGATATTGACAGAGAGGCTTTGTTGGACATCAATTATGTTGTGGCCCTTAAAGTGACGGTATAGTCGTATTGCTTAATCCTTTACGTAATTTCCAAAAGTCATTTATCCAAAAGACAATATTTTAATTTCAGGCTGACCCACTGTTAATAAAAACTAAAATTCCAGGCAACGGAGGTTCATCTAAACATTCTGGGGACCCAAGCACACACCTCCACTGAGGTGCGGATTACCATCGGTGACATCAACGACAACAAGCCTAAATTTTACGACTGTGTTGTGGAGCCCTGCGCGGAGGCCAGCAGCTTCACGGCCAACATCTTTGAACACTCCTCAATGGGTGTTCCAGTCGACGACCTCAACATCAGAGCCAAAGATTTGGATCAGGTCAGTCCTTTCTAAGAAATAGGGTTGGATTTTTTTTTTGTTGATATTTTTCTGTAACTCTTGGTTGGAAGATTCCCAGAGTTAAGAGGGGGGGAAAGGAATAATGAAAAACTAAATCTTAAAATCCTCCAACCAGGATTACTTGAACATTTACTGGAATTTTGCAACACTAATCACAAAATATATATATTTTTTATTTAAAAATTTAAAAAGTCATGTGGGACCTGAGTTTTACTCAGGCCAGAAAATTTATCAACATCTGTATTCTGACGCAGGGGGATAATGGAACATTCGAATTAAGTCTTGCTGGACCAGACAAGGACGCGTTCAGTGTGTCGCCACAGATTGCCTACTCAGAAAGCCCGGTTCAGATCATGGTCAAGAACTCCCAGGCTGTGGACTACGAGACCAAAACATCCATGGTTATCCAGGTATGAGTCTCAAATGGCAACCTATTCCCTATTTAGTGCACTACTTTTCACCAGGGCCCAATAAGGAGCAAGGTCAAAAGTAAGGTCCACGTACATGTGGGAAATGTCTTCACTATAATTTGACTGACTGAAACCAAAGACAAACACCATTTTGTCAAAAAATCATCCAGAACCACCTCGTTATCATAATCATTCAAATACATTTGACAATATTTTCAAAGAAGATGTGTGACAAGTCGATTGAAGATTTCAACCGGATTTCAACCGGATTTCAACCAGATTTCAACCAGATATCAACCAGATTTCAACCAGATTTCAACCAGATATCAACCAGATTTCAACCAGATTTCAACCAGATTTCAACCAGATTTCAACCAGATTTCAACCAGTGTCCAATGTCAGAATTATCCTAGCTTAGGCTGAAACAGGTTTTTTGAGTCGTTTTTTTTAAAGACGCCAAGCAAACACACTTAGGATCCATTACAAACAGGTTGATTACTTACGCTAAAGGAGATGACATTGCACCCTTCACACGTCTGTAGCCAGGTGAACTGCGGACACGCAGGCGACATCTAACGGTCTCTACCAGGTACGGGGGTCAAGCTGCAGAACGTGAATAATGACATCGCACGATCAACAACACATTGTACCCCAAAAGAAATTGTTTTGACGGATCATATCACCATTTTCAAAACCAACGCTTTTTTTTGTTGTCTCAAATGGCACTCTCTTCATCAAACAGTGCACAGCTGTTAATAACCTGAGGTTTACTTACTGATGTTCACCACAGAGTACAACATTCTTACTCCGTCCGAAAGTCTGTCATTAAAACTTGAGGTTAAATCGTGGTTGTTTTTCTGTACAGATTATCGCCAAGGATCACAATAAAGCAGACTGCTGTTCCACAGCTACAGTCACCATTCAGATCAAAGACATTAATGACAACAGCCCCACGTTCCCCAAAGAAGTCTACATCCTCAAGGTTGATGAGCACAGTCCTAATGGAACCACTGTGGACACGATAACAGTAGGTCTATGTTATTGTTACCATTCTAACAGTAGGTCTATATTATTGTTACCATTCTAACAGCAGGTCTATGTTATTGTTACCATTCTAACAGTAGGTCTATGTTATTGTTACCATTCTAACAGCAGGTCTATGTTATTGTTACCATTCTAACAGTAGGTCTATGTTATTGTTACCATTCTAACAGCAGGTCTATGTTATTGTTACCATTCTAACAGTAGGTCTATGTTATTGTTACCATTCTAACAGCAGGTCTATGTTATTGTTACCATTCTAACAGTAGGTCTATGTTATTGTTACCATTCTAACAGCAGGTCTATGTTATTGTTACCATTCTAACAGCAGGTCTATGTTATTGTTACCATTCTAACAGTAGGTCTATGTTATTGTTACCATTCTAACAGTAGGTCTATGTTATTGTTACCATTCTAACAGCAGGTCTATGTTATTGTTACCATTCTAACAGTAGGTCTATGTTATTGTTACCATTCTAACAGCAGGTCTATGTTATTGTTACCATTCTAACAGTAGGTCTATGTTATTGTTACCATTCTAACAGTAGGTCTATGTTATTGTTACCATTCTAACAGTAGGTCTATGTTATTGTTACCATTCTAACAGTAGGTCTATGTTATTGTTACCATTCTAACAGTAGGTCTATGTTATTGTTACCATTCTAACAGTAGGTCTATGTTATTGTTACCATTCTAACAGCAGGTCTATGTTATTGTTACCATTCTAACAGTAGGTCTATGTTATTGTTACCATTCTAACAGTAGGTCCATTCTAACAGTTATTGTTACCATTCTAACAGTAGGTCTATGTTATTGTTACCATTCTAACAGTAGGTCTATGTTATTGTTACCATTCTAACAGTAGGTCTATGTTATTGTTACCATTCTAACAGTAGGTCTATGTTATTGTTACCATTCTACAGTAGGTCTATGTTATTGTTACCATTCTAACAGCAGGTCTATGTTATTGTTACCATTCTAACAGTAGGTCTATGTTATTGTTACCATTCTAACAGCAGGTCTATGTTAATGTTACCATTCTAACAGTAGGTCTATGTTATTGTTACCATTCTAACAGTAGGTCTATGTTATTGTTACCATTCTAACAGCAGGTCTATGTTATTGTTACCATTCTAACAGCAGGTCTATGTTATTGTTACCATTCTAACAGTAGGTCTATGTTATTGTTACCATTCTAACAGCAGGTCTATGTTATTGTTACCATTCTAACAGTAGGTCTATGTTATTGTTACCATTCTAACAGTAGGTCTATGTTATTGTTACCATTCTAACAGTAGGTCTATGTTATTGTTACCATTCTAACAGTAGGTCTATGTTATTGTTACCATTCTAACAGTAGGTCTATGTTATTGTTACCATTCTAACAGCAGGTCTATGTTATTGTTACCATTCTAACAGCAGGTCTATGTTATTGTTACCATTCTAACAGTAGGTCTATGTTATTGTTACCATTCTAACAGTAGGTCTATGTTATTGTTACCATTCTAACAGTAGGTCTAATGTTATTCTAACAGCAGGTCTATGTTACCATTCTAACAGCAGGTCTATGTTAATGTTACCATTCTAACAGTAGGTCTATGTTATTGTTACCATTCTAACAGTAGGTCTATGTTAATGTTACCATTCTAACAGTAGGTCTATGTTAATGTTACCATTCTAACAGTATTGTTACCATTCTAACAGTAGGTCTATGTTATTGTTACCATTCTAACAGCAGGTCTATGTTATTGTTACCATTCTAACAGTAGATCTATGTTATTGTTACCATTCTAACAGCAGGTCTATGTTATTGTTACCATTCTAACAGCAGGTCTATGTTAATGTTACCATTCTAACAGTAGGTCTATGTTAATGTTACCATTCTGCCTGGAATTCAACCAATGTGCAATGCGCTCTGTGTTTGATTTGAACAGCGTCTTGAAGTATCGAGTGTTAACTCACTCAACAACCCAGGTCGCACTGCTGGGTGTAAATCTAACACACTCGTAATAAAACGTGAATCAAAAGTCCTTTGACTTGGGTTCTTGTCTCAGTGGTTTTTAATTTGTTGCTGCTAAATGTGTTGGAAGTACAATCACAAAAACTCTACTTCTCTCCAGGCAACCGATCCTGACACTATGGATGTTGATAACATCAGATACAGACTTCTTCCCGACAGCATGTGCGTACACTACATTCCATTATCACTCTGTGATCCATTCCAGGGTTTCCAGTATTGTACTGTATGTTGTATTGTGATCCATTCCAGGGTTTTCTTATGTCTATATGATACTTCATTAATTTAGTTTGCTTTATATGAGAGGCTTTCATAAAACCTAAACAATATACAGTATATCAACTTTGATGTTGTCTGACATGAGGTGCCAAAGTTTGTGAAACGAGACCCAATACATGAGAACTAATTACTAAACGAGATTTCTGGTTTTCAGACTAAAGTACTTCAATGTGGATGCAATGACAGGGAGGATCTATGTGACAAACAGCAAACTGATCGACCGAGAGGTCACCTCCCTGTATTCTCCAACTCTGCAAGCAAGAGACCAGGCCAACAACACAGGGAACGCTGTGTTAGAAATCACACTGACAGACATCAATGACCAGACACCACAGTTCAACAGAGAGTCCTACATCGACTATGTGAAAGAGGGCTCAAACCTAAGAATTCAAGTACAGGTCAATATCTGTCTCTATACAAGTGTATTTCAAACCTCTCCTCAGGGACCCCCTAGACGTTTTATGATTTTGCTGTAGCCCTGAACTAGCTCAGCTGATTCACCTAATCAGGGACTTTATTATTAGATAAATAAGGTGTGGAATAAGCATTGTAAATAAGAAATTGTTCTTAATTGACCCCTGTATAAAAAAAATTTTTTAAAACATAGAACGCTTGAGGAACCCAAGAATAGATTTGAAAACTCCCCTACTCTACAACACGGGTGTCAAACTCATTCCATGGAGGGCTGAGAGTTTCCAGGTTATCACTCCTTCCTTGTGCTTATTGGATCAATTGAAGGTCACTGATCAAGTTAGGAACTCCCCTCACCTGGTTGTCTTAAGACTTCATTTGACAAAGATTGAAAGGAAAGAACAACAACCAGCAGCCACTGGCCCCCTCCATGGAATGAGTTTGAGACCCTGCTCTACACACAGTAACCAGAGGGTTAAAACGGTCTACAGCTGAGCCTCATGCTAGTCTATGGCAGAGAACCATTGACCCGGGATAATTCTAGTAACTTTCCAAAAAGTCCCAGGTTTTTTGAAGAATCCAGGTCAGAGGATTCCAGATTTCCTGCTTATTCTGTACTGAATTTCAGGAATCTTCCAGGAATTTGGGAGAAAGTTATCAGAATTTTGCTAGACCTCTGTGCTGCTTCTAGGTTGTTGGTGAATTGTTTTCCTTCTCCTCGTTTGCAGGCTACTGACAGAGATGAGCCGCCCAACAGCGAGATTGTGTATGGAATAGTTAACAGTAACTACAGTGGCAAATTCACCATTGACCCCACCACAGGCTGGTTGGAGAACAATGGCCCGCTAGACAGAGAGGCCATGCAGGCCAAGGATAATGGGCAGGTTAAGTTAAATGTGACAGCTACTGACAAAGGCAGTCCACCACTGACCACCTGGGTGCCAGTCATCATCAATGTGGAGGTAAGATCACTGTCCATCCCTCACAAACCTTTAACAAGTGCACAGACAGGGTGTATTGATACCTGGGCCCATATTCACAAAGCGTCTCAAAGTAGGACTGTTGATCTAGAATCATGTCCCCCCTTGGCACCTCTGTTACTAGGTCCTAAACAACTTTGCATTTTTTTTTTTTTTTAAATAAACAAATCCTATATTATTATCCCAGAAAATGTTTTGCGTTATTACATACAGCCGGAAAGAACTTCTGGATATCAGAGCGGCGGTCACTCACCAGCGTTACGACCAGAAATACGACTTTCCCCGGATTGGATCCTTTGTTCGTACTCAACCAATGCAATTTAACTTATCCCTGAGGCTGTTTCAAGACGCCGCCAATGGAGAAGAGGTGTTCGGAGTGGACTTCTAGTCCGACTCAGGAGGCGTGCACACCACACCATCCACCGCTTCCGAATATATTACTCGCTAATGTTCAGTCTCTGGACAATAAAGTAGACAGGTTCAGGGCGAGGATGTCCTTCCAGAGAGACATAAGGGCCTGTAACATACTCTGTTTCCGTCCATACAGCCAGCTGGGTTCTCAGTTCATTGTGCAAATAGGAATAAAGAACTCTCCGGGAAGAAGAAAAGCATAGGTGTATATTTTATGATTAACTACTCATTGTGTGATTGTGGTAATGTACAGGAACTCAAGTCCTTTTGGTCACCCAACCTAGAATAACTCACAATCAAATGCCGACCGCATTACCTCCCAAGAGAGCCGTGTATATTCCCCCTCAAGCTGATACCACAACGGCCCTCAAGGAATTACACTGTACTTTTTCCACGTTGTGTTACAGCCACATTCTCAAATGGATTAAAAAACAATTCCCCTCATCATAATGACAAAAAATAGGTTTTGAGATTATTTTGCTAATTGATAAAAAAAAAAATATATATATATATATATATATATATATATATTACATTTGCATAAGTATTCAGACACTTTTACTCAGAACTTTGTTGAAGCCCCTTTGGCAGCGATTACAGCCTTGAGTCTTCTTGGGTATGATGATACAAGCTTGGCACACCTGTATTTGGGGAGTTTCTCCCATTGTGCTCTGCAGATCCGCTCAAGCTCTGTCAGATTGGATGGGGAGCATTGCTGCACAGCTATCTTCAGATCTCTCCAGAGTCTCTCCAGGTCTCTACAGTTCGATCGGGTTCAAGTCCGGGCTCTGGCTGGGCCACTCATGGACATTCAGATATTTGTCCCGAAGCCAATCCTGCGTTCTCTTGGCTGTGTGCTTAGGGTCGTTGTCCTGTTGGAAGGTGAACCTTCGCCCCAGTCTGAGGTCCTGAGCACTCTGGAGCAGGTTTTCATCAAGGATCTCTCTGCTTTGCTACATTTATCTTTCCCTCGATCCTGACTAGTCTCCCAGTCCCTGCCGCTGAAAAACATCCCCACAGCATGATGCTACCACCACCATGCTTCACCGTAGGGATAGTGCCAGGTTTCCTCCAGACATGATGCTTGGCATTCAAGCCAAAGAGTTCAATCTTAGTTTCATCAAACCAGAGAATATTGTTTCTCATGGTCTGAGAGCCTTTAGGTTCCTTTGGCAAACTCCAAGCGGGCTGTCATTTGCCTTTTACTGAGGAGTGGTTGCCATCTGGCCACTCTATCATAAAACACATATTGGTGGAGTGCTGCAGAGATGGTTGCCCTTGTGGAAGGTTCTTCCATCTCCACAGAGGATCTCTGGAACTCTTTCAGAATGACCAATAGGTTATTCCATCTCCACAGAGGAACTCTGGAACTCTTTCAGAATGACCAATAGGTTCTTCCATCTCCACAGAGGATCTCTGGAACTCTTTCAGAATGACCAATAGGTTATTCCATCTCCACAGAGGAACTCTGGAACTCTTTCAGAATGACCAATAGGTTCTTCCATCTCCACAGAGGAACTCTGGAACTCTTTCAGAATGACCAATAGGTTCTTCCATCTCCACAGAGGAACTCTGGAACTCTTTCAGAATGACCAATAGGTTCTTCCATCTCCACAGAGGAACTCTGGAACTCTTTCAGAATGACCAATAGGTTCTTCCATCTCCACAGAGGAACTCTGGAACTCTTTCAGAATGACCAATAGGTTCTTCCATCTCCACAGAGGAACTCTGGAACTCTTTCATAATGACCAATAGGTTCTTCCATCTCCACAGAGGAACTCTGGAACTCTTTCAGAATGACCAATAGGTTCTTGCTTCTGACCAAGGCCCTTCTCGTCCGATTTCTCAGTTTTGCCAGGTGGCCAGCTTTAGGAAGAAAAGTGGTGGTTCCAAAATTTGGACTCATCAGACCAAGGGACAGATTTCCACATGTCTAATGCCCATTGCTCGTGTTTCTTTGTCCAAGGAAGTCTCTTCTTCTTGTTGGTGTCCTTCAGTAGTGGTTTCTTTACAGTAATTTGACCATGAAGGCCTGATTCACTCAGTCTCTGAACAGTTGATGTTGAGATGTGTATGTTATTTGAAATCTGTGAAGCATTTATTTGGGCTGCAGTTTCTGAGGCTGGTAACTCTAATGAACATATCCTCTGCAGCAGAGGTAACTCTGGGTCTTCCTTTCCTGTGGCGGTCCTCATGAGCCAGTTTCATAATAATGCTTGATGGTTTTTGCGACCCCACTTGAAGAAATTTGAAAAGTTCTTGACATTTTCCTGATTGACTGACCTTCATGTCTTAAAGCAATGATGGACTGTCTTTGCTTATTTGAGCTGTTCTTGCCATAATATGGACTTGGTCTTTTACCAAATCGGGCTATCTTCTGTATACCAACCCTACCTTGTCTCAACACAACTGATTGGCTCAAATCCATTAAGAAGGAAATAAATTCCACAAATTGACTTTTAACATGGCACACCTGTTAATTGAAATGCATTCCAGGTGACTACCTCATGAAGCTGGTTGAGATAATGCCAAGAGTGTGCAAAGCTGTCATCAAGGCAAAGGGTGGCTACTTTGGAGAATTTAAAATATATTTAGTTTTATATATATATTTTTTAAATGATACAACTTGATTCAATATTTGTTATTTCATAGTTTTGATGTCTTCACTATTATTCTACAATGTAGAAAATAGTAAAAAAATAAATAAACCTTGAATGAGTAGGTGTGTCCAAACTTTTGACTAGTACATATATATATACTGTATTTATCCTCAGGACTCCGATATTGCTTGTCCTAATATTATAAATGTCTTAATTCCACTCGTGTACTTTTAGATTTGTGTGTCTTGTTTTGACTTGTTAGATACTACTGCCCTGTTGGAGCTAGGAACACAAGCATTTAGTTAGATATTACTGCACTGTTGGAGCTAGGAACACAAGCATTTAGTTAGATATTACTGCCCTGTTGGATCTAGGAACACAAGCATTTATTTAGATACTACTGCACTGTTGGAGCTAGGAACACAAGCATTTAGTTAGATACTACTGCACTGTTGGAGCTAGGAACACAAGCATTTAGTTAGATACTACTGCCCTGTTGGAGCTAGGAACACAAGCATTTAGTTAGATACTACTGCCCTGTTGGAGCTAGGAACACAAGCATTTAGTTAGATACTACTGCCCTGTTGGAGCTAGGAACACAAGCATTTAGTTAGATACTACTGCACTGTTGGAGCTAGGAACACAAGCATTTAGTTAAATACTACTGCACTGTTGGAGCTAGGAACACAAGCATTTAGTTAAATACTACTGCACTGTTGGAGCTAGGAACACAAGCATTTAGTTAGATACTACTGCCCTGTTGGAGCTAGGAACACAAGCATTTAGTTAGATACTACTGCCCTGTTGGAGCTAGGAACACAAGCATTTAGTTAGATACTACTGCCCTGTTGGAGCTAGGAACACAAGCATTTAGTTAGATACTACTGCCCTGTTGGATCTAGGAACACAAGCATTTAGTTAAATACTACTGCCCTGTTGGAGCTAGGAACACAAGCATTTAGTTAGATACTACTGCCCTGTTGGAGCTAGGAACACAAGCATTTAGTTAGCAGGAACACAAGCATTTAGTTAGATACTACTGCCCTGTTGGAGCTAGCACAGCATTTAGAACACAAGCATTTAGTTAGATACTACTGCCCTGTTGGAGCTAGGAACACAAGCATTTATTTAGATACTACTGCCCTGTTGGAGCTAGGAACACAAGCATTTAGTTAGATACTACTGCCCTGTTGGAGCTAGGAACACAAGCATTTAGTTAGATACTACTGCACTGTTGGAGCTAGGAACACAAGCATTTAGTTAGATACTACTGCCCTGTTGTTAGATACTACTGCTAGGAACACAAGCATTTAGTTAGATACTACTGCCCTGTTGGAGCTAGGAACACAAGCATTTAGTTAAATACTACTGCCCTGTTGGATCTAGGAACACAAGCATTTAGTTAGATACTACTGCCCTGTTGGAGCTAGGAACACAAGCATTTCTCTACACCCTCAATAACATCTGATAAATATATGTGTGCGACCAATAAAATATGATTTTATTAGACCTTTATCTTTAGAAGGACATACTGATCCTCGATCATCTTAATCTGAGAATCTTTATGCATGTGGACCCAGACTTTGTGTCTCTTTTTCCACTGGATAGAACTTCCCACAGATTGTTTCATGTGTAAGTGTGTCTTCTTGACGTGATCAGAAGTAAGAGGAAGGCTTCATTACCTTGTATCTTCGTGAACATAAATTGTATATTGTAAAGCTTCACCGGTCTTCTAATTTCCAACCTAGGATATCAACGACAACACACCGAAGTTTCGAAAAAAGTCTTACAAATTCTTAGTGGAGGAGGGGAAGAAAGGTAAGCACATGTTTCTTGTTGTTGAATTCAGACATTTTGCCGCCAGTACCCTGATTAAAATTTCGAGGGAGGATGTGGTTTAGTCCCTACTTCTCCTCAGAAAAACATTGATCATTGCCTCAAACATAAGCTATCTCCCGCCAAAAAAACATGCCTCTCCCCACTTACCATCATTGTGGAATTTGTTCTTAACTGACTTGCTTTGTTGATAATAAACGGTTAATAATCGACCAAAAACATCTAGATAATCGTGAATTGAAAAACATAAGGCCGTCTCTTTCTGTCTTCCTCCAACAGCTGAATTTGTGGGCTCCGTCCAGGCGGTGGACTTGGACCAAACGATCGATCACAACCGCATCTCCTTCACCATAGTCAGCGGAAGCTTCGGACAGTTCATCATCCAAACCTTCAGGGACGAACCCGATGGTTACATCGGCAACATCACGGTCGACCCGGACATCGAGTTGGACTACGAGAGCAGCTTCAAAACCTTCAGCCTGGACGTGGAGGCCATGGACCTGG
>NC_088401.1:88019312-88106812 GCF_034236695.1 Oncorhynchus nerka | reverse complement strand
CACACTTTCACATAGACAAAAACTATGCGAACACACATTTTACTGTAAAACATACAGGTGGGTGCATGTAAGGTGCAGTATGTATCTGTATAGAGAATATTTCTGTATGCCGTGAAATACAAGTGGACTACTGTAATATGAAGCATTGTAGGAAGTATACAGTATACTGCTTATATACAGTAACAGTGCACTGTACATTGGTGGACATACCTGTTCTCTCTTCGAAACGTTTGAACTATTGAGGACACGGTTGATCTCCCAATATTCGGCTGCACCCTTCGACCCGTCTCAGCCATTGTAAGGCCATGATTGACAACATGGTCTACAATAGTGGCCCTTATGTCATCCGATATGCGCCTATGTCCTCTTCTGCCTCTTCCTCTGTATTGCCTTCCACCACGCATCCTTGCTCCTCTTCTTCCTCCTCTTGGCTGTTGACCCTGTTCGTTTCCTGGTCCATCCATTATTGGAAAATTGCAACTCTGTGTTGTGGTCTGTCTATATATGCTTGCCAATTGATTCTTCATGAGATGCAACTTTGAGAAATTTAGACAACTGGTTGATTGTTGGTTGAACTAACACTTTACATTCCTTCATGAGTGAGGGTCAATTTCACCTGCACGATTCATCAATTCATGTTTTTGTACAAAAGGTCTAATAGAAATGTGTAAAACTATGCTTGACAGTTTATGACAAATAGTTCAACAATTTTGCATGTAATGGCTTATGCAAGGAACTAATGCCTAGATGTTTTGAGGGGTAAGACTATTCAACAGAGAACCATCTACTATATTTTGATCAACATGACATGAGCAATTGATAATGTAGAAAAAAGCTGACACTTGTACATTATCAATTGCAATTTGTTCAAAAGGAATAAGAAATTGCTTTAATGATGTGCACAAGTGACTAGATGATTTCAAGTAGTATCAAGAATTGCACTTTTGATCTAAGAAATGCACCAAAGCGACTGAGAAAAACTGTAATAAACTACAATAAATGTTTTGTATTTGTTTGTTTATACGTTTAACAATTAATGTGGCTGTAGGATGATTTTCAGATTGAGATTACGTTGGCCTGTTGACGAGTGTTTTAACCACAGCATAGGGTAATACGAGAATTCATTAACCTTATAAATGTTTCCTACTCAGGCTTCTAACCGCAGCAACACAGACGAAAGTGGAAGTGGTTAAGATTAGGGCTGATTTAGCCAGTACGGAAATCAGGTAATGAATATCACATGACTACCAGGATTCCTAGTCAATTCCATTTCAGTTCCTGTCCATTCGTTCAAATTCCACATTTTCCTCATTGAAAAGCATTGCTGGAAATTGACATTTCAGTGTACTTCCAAAATTGACTGGAATTGAAATGTAATTAACTCCAACCCTGACTACTACATACCAATGTTTTCTTCTTCTCTCTGTTGATGACAGTCTCCAGGTGATACTTTACCACAGGAAATTAATACCGTGTGTGTGTGTGTGTGTGTGTGTGTGTGTGTGTGTGTGTGTGTGTGTGTTGTGTGTGTGTGTGTCTATGTGTGTGTGATCTGTAGATCTGTGTCACTGCTCAAGTAGTTTAGAAAAACATATATTTTTTAAAACTTCTTAATTATTTTGCAGGGCGTCTGGCGATACCGTAATGGAGGTGTACTTTGTGAATGCCAATGGAACGGCCCTCGACTCTGACACCGCCGAGACTATTCTGTCCAACAGTGTGGAACGGTACAAATTACAGATTGAATTTGGCCTGAAAGATATAGTAAGTTTACTATAGGAAACTATTATCCAACTATTTTTGTCTCTCCCCTCATGCCTGGCCTCCCTGACTCCTCCCTGACTCCTCCCCGACTCCTCCCTGACTCCTCCCTGACTCCTCCCCTCATGCCTGGCCTCCCTGACTCCTCCCTGACTCCTCCCTGACTCCTCCCCTCATGCCTAGCCATTACCATTACCATGCACATACAATACACATCTATTTCAAGAAACAAATGTCGCTTTTCATTTATTGGTTTTAAAATCTCAAGTCGTCTCCTGAACTCACTGCATTTCATTTGAATTGTCTCCAACCCTGGCCCTGTACATGCTAAACAAATATTTGTCTTGGGCTGTGTCTGAAATGACACACTATTCCTGATGTCGTACACTATTTTTGAACAGGGCTCTGGTGAAAAGTAGGGCACTACATAGGGAATAGGATTCCCATAGGGCAGGGTTCACCAAATGGGATGATTTTTGCCCGTGCGTGGTTTTATTTGGCCCCCATGTTTTCTGAGCAAAAATAAATAAATACAGTTAATTTTTTATATTTTTTATTGTTGGACATAAAAGACTGTAAAAACACCAGGAAATCAGAGCAGGGCAGAAGAAATCTGTTCCCAACTATTCCCACGGATAATAGAGAGACAAGGGAGGTGTCCTCCCTGACTCCTCCCTGACTCCTCCCTGACTCCTCCCTGTTTCAGACCGTTTTCTTCTTGCTTGGTTCCTAGTGAATAGGAGAGTAGTGGGCAGAAGGGGTGGTCATAGAGATAGTCAGTGTGGCCTCCCTGACTCCTCCCTGACTCCTCCCTGTTTCAGACCGTTTTCTTCTTGCTTGGTTCCTAGTGAATAGGAGAGTAGTGGGCAGAAGGAGTGGTCATAGAGATAGTCAGTGTGGCCTCCCTGACTCCTCCCTGACTCCTCCCTGTTTCAGACCGTTTTATTCTTGCTTGGTTCCTAGTGAATAGGAGAGTAGTGGGCAGAAGGAGTGGTCATAGAGATAGTCAGTGTGGCCTCCTGACTCCTCCCTGACTCCTCCCTGACTCCTCCCTGACTCCTCCCTGTTTCAGACCGTTTTATTCTTGCTTGGTTCCTAGTGAATAGGAGAGTAGTGGGCAGAAGGAGTGGTCATAGAGATAGTCAGTGTGGCCTCCCTGACTCCTCCCTGACTCCATTTTTGGGGTTCCTGCGGTCAATTTGCAGTCTATAAATGATTCGTAATTATATTCCGGCTCCCCGACCATCCACTCCAGAAAAACAATCGTCACACACCTGAATCAAGTTGATGATCTCTGCTATAGGTACTTCCACATGAATTGTTAAAGGTATAAATAAATAACTATAAATTCATGTCCTCCAGCTTGTATGTTACTACATTATTATGCTATATTTGTAATGTAGTGAAAATATACAGTAAAGATCTGTTACAGTACGATCTGACTTTGGGCCACTGAAGGAATGTTCCCCTGAGCAAATGTCCCAAGTTTTCCAGAAATCCTTATTGGAAGATTCACGGAATCAGGAAGAAATAAGAAACAATTCTGAATTCCTCCAACCATGATTTCTGGAAAACTATGGAATTTTTAGGGGAAAATTACCGTAATTTTCTGCAACTCTACTCTAAACTCTGTGTGGTGTTGCAGGGAGGGACTGTGGTGACAGAGAAGCAGGTGAATCCAATCATGTTCGTTCTGTTGGGACTGGTGGCAGGCCTCATCATCGTCCTGGCTGTCATGACAACGTCTCTGGTCTGCACCCGCAGGAGGTAAGCTGAGACCTGGGCACGTATCAAACATCTCCGAGTAGGAGCGCTGATCTCTGTCCTTTAGATTATAATGAATTGAAGTGTCATAGGTACTTAATCCTAGATCAGTGTCATAGGTACCTAATCCTAGATCAGTGTCATAGGTACCTAATCCTAGATCAGTGTCATAGGTACCTAATCCTAGATCAGTGTCATAGGTACCTAATCCTAGATCAGTGTCATAGGTACCTAATCCTAGATCAGTGTCATAGGTACCTAATCCTAGATCAGTGTCATAGGTACCTAATCCTAGATCAGTGTCATAGGTACCTAATCCTAGATCAGTGTCATAGGTACCTAATCCTAGATCAGTGTCATAGGTACCTAATCCTAGATCAGTGTCATAGGTACCTAATCCTAGATCAGTGTCATAGGTACCTAATCCTAGATCAGTGTCATAGGTACCTAATCCTAGATCAGTGTCATAGGTACCTAATCCTAGATCAGTGTCATAGGTACCTAATCCTAGATCAGTATTCTGACATGTTTGATACATATGAATGATTCACAAAAACAAAAAAAAATCACATTTTATTTTTCACATGAATACAACAGACAGTAGCGAGGCTCTATACAGGGTGTTACGGTAGGAGATGAATACAACAGACCTTAACATGAAATGATTACATACAAATCCATAACCAACAGTGCAGAATTGTTTAAAAAGTAAGTAAGAAAATATTAGCTTAAACAATAAATAAAGTAAGAAAAATTTAACACAATAATGAAAACAGTAGCGAGGCTCTATACAGGGTGTTACGGTACAGAGTCAATGTGGAGGCTATATACAGGGTATTACGGTACAGAGTCAATGTGGAGGCTATATACAGGGTGTTACGGTACAGAGTCAATGTGGAGGCTCTATACAGGGTGTTACGGTACAGAGTCAATGTGGAGGCTATATACAGGGTGTTACGGTACAGAGTCAATGTGGAGGCTATATACAGGGTGTTACGGTACAGAGTCAATGTGGAGGCTATATACAGGGTGTTACAGTACAGAGTCAATGTGGAGGCTATATACAGGGTGTTACGGTACAGAGTCAATGTGGAGGCTATATACAGGGTATTACGGTACAGAGTCAATGTGGAGGCTATATACAGGGTGTTACGGTACAGAGTCACTGGAGGCTATATACAGGGTGTTACGGTACAGAGTCAATGTGGAGGCTATATACAGGGTATTACGGTACAGAGTCAATGTGGAGGCTATATACAGGGTGTTACGGTACAGAGTCAATGTGGAGGCTATATACAGGGTGTTACGGTACAGAGTCAATGTGGAGGCTATATACAGGGTGTTACGGTACAGAGTCAATGTGGAGGCTATATACAGGGTATTACGGTACAGAGTCAATGTGGAGGCTATATACAGGGTGTTACGGTACAGAGTCAATGTGGAGGCTATATACAGGGTGTTACGGTACAGAGTCAATGTGGAGGCTCTATACAGGGTATTACGGTACAGAGTCAATGTGGAGGCTATATACAGGGTGTTACGGTACAGAGTCAATGTGGAGGCTATATACAGGGTGTTAGGTACAGAGTCAATGTGGAGGCTATATACAGGGTGTTACGGTACAGAGTCAATGTGGAGGCTATATACAGGGTGTTACGGTACAGAGTCAATGTGGAGGCTATATACAGGTGTTACGGTACAGAGTCAATGTGGAGGCTATATACAGGGTGTTACGGTACAGAGTCAATGTGGAGGCTATATACAGGGTGTTACGGTACAGAGTCAATGTGGAGGCTATATACAGGGTATTACGGTACAGAGTCAATGTGGAGGCTATATACAGGGTGTTACGGTACAGAGTCAATGTGGAGGCTATATACAGGGTGTACCGGTACAGAGTCAATGTGGAGGCTATATACAGGGTGTTACGGTACAGAGTCAATGTGGAGGCTATATACAGGGTGTTACGGTACAGAGTACATGTGGAGGCTATATACAGGGTGTTACGGTACAGAGTCAATGTGGAGGCTATATACAGGGTATTACGGTACAGAGTCAATGTGGAGGCTATATACAGGGGGTACCGGTACAGAGTCAATGTGGAGGCTATATACAGGGTGTTACGGTACAGAGTCACTGGAGGCTATATACAGGGTGTTACGGTACAGAGTCAATGTGGAGGCTATATACAGGGTATTACGGTACAGAGTCAATGTGAGGCTATATACAGGGTGTTACGGTACAGAGTCAATGTGGAGGCTATATACAGGGTGTTACCGGTACAGAGTCAATGTGGAGGCTATATACAGGGTGTTACGGTACAGAGTCAATGTGGAGGCTATATACAGGGTGTTACGGTACAGAGTCAATGTGGAGGCTATATACAGGGTGTTACGGTACAGAGTCAATGTGGAGGCTTTATACAGGGTGTTACGGTACAGAGTCAATGTGGAGGCTATATACAGGGGGTTACGGTACAGAGTCAATGTGGAGGCTATATACAGGGGTTACGGTACAGAGTCAATGTGGAGGCTATATACAGGGTGTTACGGTACAGAGTCAATGTGGAGGTTATATACAGGGTGTTACGGTACAGAGTCAATGTGGAGGCTATATACAGGGTATTACGGTACAGAGTCAATGTGGAGGCTATATACAGGGGGTACCGGTACAGAGTCAATGTGGAGGCTATATACAGGGTGTACCAGTACAGAGTCAATGTAGAGACTATATACAGGGTGTTACGGTACAGAGTCAATGTGGAGGCTCTATACAGGGGTACGGTACAGAGTCAATGTGGAGGCTTATATACAGGGTGTTACGGTACAGAGTCAATGTGGAGGCTATATACAGGGTGTTACGGTACAGAGTCAATGTGAGGCTATATACAGGGTGTTACGGGGGTACGGTACAGAGTCAATGTGGAGGCTATATACAGGGGGTACCGGTACAGAGTCAATGTGGAGGCTATATACAGGGTATTACGGTACAGAGTCAATGTGGAGGCTATATACAGGGGGTACCGGTACAGAGTCAATGTGGAGGCTATATACAGGGGGTACCGGTACAGAGTCAATGTGGAGGCTATATACAGGGGGTACCGGTACAGAGTCAATGTGGAGGCTATATACAGGGTGTACCGGTACAGAGTCACCTCCAATTTACTCAAATGATGTCAATTAGCCTATCAGAAGCTTCTAAAGCCATGACATCATTTTCTGGAATTTACCTAACTGTTTAAAGGCCCAGTAATCCTAGTGTATGTAAACTTCTGACCCACTGGAATTGGGATGCAGTGAATTATAAGTGAAATAATCTGTCTGTAAACATATGTTGGAAAAATGACTTGTGTCATGCACAAAGTAGATGTCCTAAACGACTTTCTGACTTTAACTGTAGGTAGAGTTATTAAAGTGACTATGCGTAGATGATAACAACCACTCCTGGTTGATGTAAGTGCCATTTTTCTTATTATTAGAACTCAAAACACCGTAGAACTACATTTTAGAACTTAAAACACCCTAGAAGTACATTTTAGAACTCAAAACAGAGTGTAGAAGTACATTTTAGAACTCAAAACACTGTAGAAGTACATTTTAGAACTTAAAACACCCTAGAAGTACATTTTAGAACTTAAAACACCGTAGAAGTACATTTTAGAACTCAAAACACCGTAAAAGTACATTTTAGAACTCAAAACAGAGTGTAGAGGTATATTTTAGAACTTAAAACACAGTAGAAGTATATTTTAGAACTTAAAACACCCTAGAAGTACATTTTAGATCTCAAAACACCGTAAAAGTACATTTTAGAACTCAAAACAGAGTGTAGAGGTATATTTTAGAACTTAAAACACAGTAGAAGTATATTTTAGAACTTAAAACACCCTAGAAGTACATTTTAGATCTCAAAACACTGTAGAAGTACATTTTTGAACTCAATTAATTGAGGCAATATGTACATCTAGGTAAATAAAGGATTAAAATAAAGATAAAGTGACTATGCATAGATAATTATTTTTTATTTTTTATTTCTTATTCTTTTGTAGGTCTTTTTTAAAAGTTTTTAAAAAACTGCATTGTTGGTTAGGGCTTGTAGGTAAGCATTTCACTGTAAGGTCTACTACACCTGTTGTATTCAGCATTTCACTGTAAGGTCTACTACACCTGTTGTATTCAGCATTTCACTGTAAGGTCTACTACACCTGTTGTATTCAGCATTTCACTGTAAGGTCTACTACACCTGTTGTATTCATCATTTCACTGTGAGGTCTACTACACCTGTTGTATTCATCATTTCACTGTAAGGTCTACCACACCTGTTGTATTCAGCATTTCACTGTAAGGTCTACTACACCTGTTGTATTCAGCATTTCACTGTAAGGTCTACTACACCTGTTGTATTCAGCATTTCACTGTAAGGTCTACTACACCTGTTGTATTCAGCATTTCACTGTGAGGTCTACTACACCTGCTGTATTCAGCATTTCACTGTAAGGTCTACTACACCTGTTGTATTCAGCATTTCACTGTGAGGTCTACTACACCTGTTGTATTCAGCATTTCACTGTAAGGTCTACTACACCTGTTGTATTCAGCATTTCACTGTAAGGTCTACCACACCTGTTGTATTCAGCATTTCACTCTAAGGTCTACTACACCTGTTGTATTCAGCATTTCACTGTAAGGTCTACACCGGTTGTAATTCAGCATTTCACTGTAAGGTCTACTACACCTGTTGTATTCAGAATTTCACTGTGAGGTCTACTACACCTGTTGTATTCAGCATTTCACTGTGAGGTCTACTACACCTGTTTTATTCAGCATTTCACTGTAAGGTCTACTACACCTGTTGTATTCAGCATTTCACTGTAAGGTCTACTACACCTGTTGTATTCGGCGCACGTGACAAATAACATTTGATTTGATTTGATTAATAAACAACGAGTAGCAGCAGTGTAAATAAAGGGGGCTAATGCATATTGTCCGGGTAGCCATTTTATTAATCGTTCAGCAGTCTTATGGATTAGGGGGTAGAGGCTGTTAAGGAGCCTTTTGGACCTAGACTTGGCACTCCGGTACCGCTTGCCGTGCGGTAGCAGAGAGAGCGGTCGGATGAAAAGCAGTTGCCATATCAGGCGGTGATGCTCTCGATGGTGCAGCTGTAGAACCTTTTGAGGATCTGAGGACCCATGCTAAATCTTTTCAGTCTCCTGAGTGGGAAGAGGCGTCGTCGTGCCCTCTTCATGACTGTGTTGGTGTGTGTGGACCATGTTAACTCCTTAGTAATGTGGACAGCGAGGAACTTGGAGCTCTCGACCCGCTCCACTACAGCTCTGTCAATGTGAATGAGGGCATGCTCGCCATCCTTTTCCTGTAGTCCACGATCAGCACTTTTGTATTGATCAAATTGAGAGATAGGTTGTTGTCCTGACCTCCTTCCTGTAGGCTGTCTCATCAGTGTCAGAGATCAGGCCTACCACCGTTGTGTTGTGTCGTCGGCAAACTTAATGATGGTGTTGGAGTCGAGCGTGGCATTTCAGTCGTGGGTGAACAGTGAGTACAGGAGGGGACTAAGTACCTATCCTTGAGGGGCCCCCAGGTTGAGGATGGTTGCCTACCCTTACCACCTGTGGGTGGCCCGTCAGGAAGTCCAGGATCCAGTTGCAGAGGGAGATGTTTAGTCCCAGGGTCCTTAGCTTAGTGATGAGCTTTGAGGGCATTATGGTGTTGAACGCTGAGCTGTAGTCAACGAACAGCATTCTCACTTAGGTCTTCCTTTTGTCCAGGTGGGAATGGTCAGTGTGAAGTGAAATGGAGATTGTATCATCTGTGGATCTGTTGGCAAGGTATGGGAATTGGAGTCGGTCTAGGGTTTTTGGGATGATGATGTTGATGTGAGTCATGACCAGCCTTTCAAAGCACTTCATGGCACTACCTTGGCATTCTTGAGCAAAGGAACTATGGTGATTTGCTTGAAACATGTAGGTATTAGAGACTGAGTCATTGAGGGGTTGAAAATGTCAGTGAAGTTACTTGCCAGTTGGTCAGCGCATGCTCTGAGTACGCGTCCTGGTAATCTATCTGGCCCTGCAGCCTTGTGAATGTTGACCTGTTTGAAGGTTTTACTCACATCACTACGGAGAGTGTGATCACACAGTCATCCAGAACAACTGATGCCATCATGCAAGGTTCAGTGTTGCTTGCCTCGAAACGAGTATAGAAGGCATTTAGCTCGTCTGGTAGGCTCCTGTCATGGGGCAGCTTGCGGCTGGGTTTCGCTTTGTAATCCGTAATAGTTTGCAAGCCCTGCCACATCCGACAAGAGTCAGAGTCGATTTAGTAGGATTCAATCTTAGTCCTGTATTTACGCTTCGCCTGTTTGATGGTTCATCAGAGAGGGCATAGCGGGATTTTTTTATAAGCTTAGTGTCCTGCTCCTTCAAAGCGGTATCTCTAGCCTTTAGCTCAGTGCGGATGTTGCCTGTAATCCATGGCTTCTGGTTGGGATGTTTACGTACGGTCACTGTGGGGACGAAGTCGTCGATGCACTTATTGATGAAGTCAGTGAATGATGTGGTGTACTCCGCAATAACATCGGATGAATCCCGGAACGTATTCCAGTCTTACACGTGGTCTGCGGTTGTGATCCCTGTTAGACGTGTTGCTACATTTAAAGAGAAAAGGATGGCAGGAAACTAGTATGGGTTAGTAAGTATGGGTAACTAGTATGGGTTAGTAAGTATGGGTAACTAGTATGGGTTAGTAAGTATGGATAACTAGTATGGGTTAGTAAGTATGGATAACTAGTATGGGTTAGTAAGTATGGGTAACTAGTATGGGTTAGTACGTATGGACAACTAGTATGGGTTAGTAAGTATGGATAACTAGTATGGGTTAGTAAGTATGGGTAACTAGTATGGGTTAGTAAGTATGGGTAACTAGTATGGGTTAGTAAGTATGGATAACTAGTATGGGTTAGTAAGTATGGATAACTAGTATGGGTTAGTAAGTATGGATAACTAGTATGGGTTAGTAAGTATGGATAACTAGTATGGGTTAGTAAGTATGGGTAACTAGTATGGGTTAGTAAGTATGGGTAACTAACCTATGGATGGTAAACTTTTACAGCTACAGAACGAAACTGAAGGCATCTAAAGCCATGAACTCAGCAGCCATGGTGGTGACTGGTGGAGATCAGAAGAGTGGGCCTGTCGTGCCTGGAACCAACAAGTACACTATGGAGGGGTGAGTCCTGTCCTCCACACATTGGCTGCATCCCAAATGGCACCCTATTCCTTGCATAGTGCACTAGTTTTAACCTGGACCCATAGGGAGGATCCAACTCCCTACATGAAATGTATATGTACAATAATTACAGAATAACACAGAGTGCAAATTATTCAGACCCCTTGACTTTTTCCACATTTTGTTACGTTATTATTCTAAAATGTATGAAATAAAATGTTTTCCTCATCAATCTACACTCAATACCCCAGGTAGAAATGCTTGCAAAAATTATTACAAATAAAACACTGAAATATCACATATGATGCTACAACCACCATGATTCACCATAGGGATAGTGCCACAATAACCCATAATTACAAAGCAAAAACTGTTTTTTTGTTAGACATTTTTGCAAATGTATACAAAAAACAAAAACGATCTTATTTAAATAAGTAATCTGACCCTTTGGTATGAGACTCGAAATTGAGCTCAGGTCCATCCTGTTTCAATTGACCATCCTTGAGATGTTTCTACAGCTTGATTGGAGTCCACCTGTGGTAAATTCAATTGATTGGAAATTATTTGGAAAGGCACACACCTGTCTATATAAGGTACCACAGTTGACAGGTGCATGTCAGAGCAAAAACCAATCCATAAGTTCGAAGGAATTGTCTACAGAGCTCCGAGACAGGATGGTGTCGAGGTACAGATCAGGAGAAGGATACCAAAACATTTCTGCATTATCGAAGGTCCTCAAGAACACAGTGGCCTCCATCATTCTGAAATGGAAGAAGTTTGGAACCACCAACACTCTTCCTAAAGCTGGCCGCCCGGCCAACTTGAGCAATCGGGGGAGAAGGGCCTTGGTCAGGGAGGTGACCAAGAACCCTATTGTCACTGCTCTGTGGTTATGGGAGAACCTTCCAGAAGAACAACCATCTCTGCAGCACTCCACCAATCAGGCCTTTATAGTAGAGTGGCCAGCCGGAAGCCACTCCTCAGTAAAAGGAACATGACAGCCCACTTGGAGTTTGCCAAAAGGCACCTAAAGACTCTCAGACCATGAGGAACAAGATTCTCTGGTCTGATGAAACCAAGATTGAACTCTTTGGTCTGAATGCCACACGTCACATCTGGAGGAAACCTGGCACCATCCCTAAGGTGAAGCATGGTGGTGGAAGCATCCCTAAGGTGAAGCATGGTGGTGGAAGCATCCCTAAGGTGAAGCATGGTGGTGGAAGCATCCCTAAGGTGAAGCATGGTGGTGGAAGCATCATGCTGTGGGGATGTTTTTCAGCGGCAGGGACTGGGAGACTCGTCAGGATCGAACAGGACAATGACCCTAATCCCACAGCCAAGACAACGCAGGAGTGGCTTCGAGACAAGTCTCTAAATGTCCATGAGTGGCCCAGCCAGAGCCTGGACTTGAACCCGATCAAACATCTCTGGAGAGACCTGAAAATAGCTATACAGTGACGCTCCCCATCCAACCTTACAGATCTTGAGAGGATCTGCAGAGAAGAATGGGAGAAACTCACCAAATACAGGTGTGCCAAGCTTGTAGTGTCATACCCAAGAAGACAAGGCTGTAATCGCTGCCAAAGTTACTTCAACAAAGTACTGATTATAAAGGGTCTGAATACTTACGTAAATGTAAAATTGAAGTTTTTCACATTTTATACATTTGCAAAAATGTATAAAAACCTGTTTTTGCTTTTTCATTATTGGGTATTGTGTGAAGATTGATGATGGGGGGGATGGGAAAATAATTTAATCCAGTTTTTTTAATAAGGCTGTAACGTACCAAAATGTGTGAAAAGTGAAGGGGTCTGAATACTTTCCCGAATGCACCGTATGTTTTACATGGTGACACAAATATAATTACGACACTAAACAATGAGAAGATATTTTGGACCGCAGTTTCGTTTTTAGCACGTGTTTCCAATGCATTTGAAATGTGCCATCAAGTCACAAGTCACATCATTTCACTTGTTACATTTGCAAAGGGAATAGGGAAGTAAGGTGGCCTAACAGTGTTGTCTCTGTCCCTGTATTTGTGTCTTAGGGCTAACCCTGTGCTCAACTTGAACATCGACACAGTCACGGACCTGGGCTTCGACGAGGAAGGATCTAACGCTGACAGAGTCAGGTAGAAATCACCTATTGATGATGATGATGATGATGATGACAATAAGAACAATATGTGCAGACCGTGTGGTCTAGTAGTAATACTCACGGCCATACGATTGGATTTGAACACTACACTACAGAGTCATGTGAACACTACAGAGCCATGTGAACACTACACTACAGAGTCATGTGAACACTACAGAGTCATGTGAACAATACACTACAGAGCCATGTGAACACTACAGAGCCATGTGAACACTACACTACAGAGTCATGTGAACACTACAGAGTCATGTGAACACTACACTACAGAGCCATGTGAACACTACAGAGTCATGTGAACACTACAGAGTCATGTGAACACTACAGAGTCATGTGAACACTACACTACAGAGTCATGTGAACACTACAGAGTCATGTGAACACTACACTACAGAGCCATGTGAACACTACAGAGTCATGTGAACACTACAGAGTCATGTGAACACTACAGAGTCATGTGAACACTACAGAGCCATGTGAACACTACAGAGTCATGTGAACACTACAGAGTCATGTGAACACTACACTACAGAGCCATGTGAACACTACAGAGTCATGTGAACAATACACTACAGAGCCATGTGAACACTACAGAGCCATGTGAACACTACACTACAGAGTCATGTGAACACTACAGAGTCATGTGAACACTACACTACAGAGCCATGTGAACACTACAGAGTCATGTGAACACTACAGAGTCATGTGAACACTACACTACAGAGCCATGTGAACACTACAGAGTCATGTGAACACTACAGAGTCATGTGAACACTACAGAGTCATGTGAACACTACAGAGTCATGTGAACACTACACTACAGAGTCATGTGAACACTACAGAGTCATGTGAACACTACACTACAGAGCCATGTGAACACTACAGAGTCATGTGAACACTACACTACAGAGCCATGTGAACACTACAGAGTCATGTGAACACTACAGAGTCATGTGAACACTACAGAGTCATGTGAACACTACAGACTCATGTGAACTCTACAGAGTCATGTGAACACTACAGAGTCATGTGAACACTTCAGACTCATGTGAACACTACACTACAGAGCCATGTGAACACTACAGAGTCATGTGAACACTACAGAGTCATGTGAACACTACAGAGTCATGTGAACACTACAGACTCATGTGAACTCTACAGAGTCATGTGAACACTACAGAGTCATGTGAACACTTCAGACTCATGTGAACACTACAGAGTCATGTGAACACTACAGAGCCATGTGAACACTACAGAGTCATGTGAACACTACAGAGTCATGTGAACACTACAGACTCATGTGAACACTACAGACTCATGTGAACACTACAGAGTCATGTGAACACTACACTACAGAGCCATGTGAACACTACAGAGTCATGTGAACACTACAGAGTCATGTGAACACTACAGACTCATGTGAACTCTACAGAGTCATGTGAACACTACAGAGTCATGTGAACACTTCAGACTCATGTGAACACTACAGAGTCATGTGAACACTACAGAGCCATGTGAACACTACAGAGTCATGTGAACACTACAGAGTCATGTGAACACTACAGAGTCATGTGAACACTACAGACTCATGTGAACACTACAGACTCATGTGAACACTACACTACAGAGCCATGTGAACACTACAGAGTCATGTGAACAATACACTACAGAGCCATGTGAACACTACAGAGTCATGTGAACACTACAGAGTCATGTGAACACTACAGAGTCATGTGAACACTACAGACTCATGTGAACTCTACAGAGTCATGTGAACACTACAGAGTCATGTGAACACTTCAGACTCATGTGAACACTACAGAGTCATGTGAACACTACAGAGCCATGTGAACACTACAGAGTCATGTGAACATTACAGAGTCATGTGAACACTACAGAGTCATGTGAACACTACAGACTTATGTGAACACTACAGACTCATGTGAACACTACAGAGTCATGTGAACACTACACTACAGAGCCATGTGAACACTACAGAGTCATGTGAACACTACACTACAGAGTCATGTGAACACTACACTACAGAGTCATGTGAACACTACAGAGTCATGTGACCACTACACTACAGAGCCATGTGAACACTACACTACAGAGCCATGTGAACACTACAGAGTCATGTGAACACTACAGAGTCATGTGAACACTACAGAGTCATGTGAACACTACACTACAGAGTCCTGTGATCACTACAGAGTCATGTAAACACTACAGAGTCCTGTGAACACTACAGAGTCATGTGAACACTACAGAGTCCTGTGAACACTACAGAGTCATGTAAACACCACAGAGTCATGTGAACGCTACACTTCAGACTCATGTGAACACTACAGAGTTATGTGAACACTTCAGACTCATGTGAACACTACACTACAGAGCCATGTGAACACTACAGAGTCATGTGAACACTACAGAGTCATGTGAACACTACAGACTCATGTGAACTCTACAGAGTCATGTGAACACTACAGAGTCATGTGAACACTTCAGACTCATGTGAACACTACAGAGTCATGTGAACACTACAGAGCCATGTGAACACTACAGAGTCATGTGAACACTACAGAGTCATGTGAACACTACAGACTCATGTGAACACTACAGACTCATGTGAACACTACAGAGTCATGTGAACACTACACTACAGAGCCATGTGAACACTACAGAGTCATGTGAACACTACAGAGTCATGTGAACACTACAGACTCATGTGAACTCTACAGAGTCATGTGAACACTACAGAGTCATGTGAACACTTCAGACTCATGTGAACACTACAGAGTCATGTGAACACTACAGAGCCATGTGAACACTACAGAGTCATGTGAACACTACAGAGTCATGTGAACACTACAGAGTCATGTGAACACTACAGACTCATGTGAACACTACAGACTCATGTGAACACTACACTACAGAGCCATGTGAACACTACAGAGTCATGTGAACAATACACTACAGAGCCATGTGAACACTACAGAGTCATGTGAACACTACAGAGTCATGTGAACACTACAGAGTCATGTGAACACTACAGACTCATGTGAACTCTACAGAGTCATGTGAACACTACAGACTCATGTGAACTCTACAGAGTCATGTGAACACTACAGAGTCATGTGAACACTTCAGACTCATGTGAACACTACAGAGTCATGTGAACACTACAGAGCCATGTGAACACTACAGAGTCATGTGAACATTACAGAGTCATGTGAACACTACAGAGTCATGTGAACACTACAGACTTATGTGAACACTACAGACTCATGTGAACACTACAGAGTCATGTGAACACTACACTACAGAGCCATGTGAACACTACAGAGTCATGTGAACACTACACTACAGAGTCATGTGAACACTACACTACAGAGTCATGTGAACACTACAGAGTCATGTGACCACTACACTACAGAGCCATGTGAACACTACACTACAGAGCCATGTGAACACTACAGAGTCATGTGAACACTACAGAGTCATGTGAACACTACAGAGTCATGTGAACACTACACTACAGAGTCCTGTGATCACTACAGAGTCATGTAAACACTACAGAGTCCTGTGAACACTACAGAGTCATGTGAACACTACAGAGTCCTGTGAACACTACAGAGTCATGTAAACACCACAGAGTCATGTGAACGCTACACTTCAGACTCATGTGAACACTACAGAGTTATGTGAACACATTACTACAGAGTTATGTGAACACTACAGAGTCATGTGAACACTACAGAGTCATGTGAACACTACAGAGTCATGTGAACACTACAGAGTCATGTGAACACTACAGAGTCATGTGAACATTACGGAGTCATGTGAACACTACAGAGTCATGTGAACACTACACTACAGAGTCATGTGAACACTACAGAGTCATGTGAACACTACAGAGTCATGTGAACACTACACTACAGAGTCATGTGAACACTACGGAGTCATGTGAACACATTACTACAGAGTCATGCAAACACATTACTACAGAGCCATGTAAATGTATGTAGATGTGGGTGCCACCTGAGACACTGACAAATACATGTGTATTTACGCATCACCATTAAATCTAGCATTCCTCTGATTGTCCTATCATTCCTCTGAATGTCCCATCATTCCTCTGATTGTCCTATCATTCCTCTGAGTGTCCTATCATTCCTCTGAGTGTCCTATCATTCCTCTGATTGTCATATCATTCCTCTGATTGTCCTATCATTCCTCTGAGTGTCCTAGCATTCCTCTGATTGTCCTATCATTCCTCTGAATGTCCTATCATTCCTCTGATTGTCCTATCATTCCTCTGATTGTCCTATCATTCCCCTGATTGTCCTATCATTCCTCTGATTGTCCTATCATTCCTCGGATTGTCCTATCATTCCTCTGATTGTCCTATCATTCCTCTGATTGTCCTATCAGTCATCTGATTGTCCTATTATTCCCCTGATTGTCCTATCATTCCTCTGATTGTCCTATCATTCCTCTGATTGTCCTATCAGTCCTCTGATTGTCCTATCATTCCTCTGGTTGTCCTATCATTCCTCTGATTGTCCTATCATTCCTCTGATTGACCTATCATTCCTCTGGTTGTCCTATCTTCCCTCTGGTTGTCCTATCATTCCTCCGATTGTCCTATCATTCCTCCGATTGTCCTATCATTCCTCTGATTTACCTATCATTCCTCTGATTGTCCTATCATTCCTCTGGTTGTCCTATCGTCCCTCTGGTTGTCCTAGCATTCCTCTGATTGTCCTATCATGCCTCTGATTGTCCTATCATTCCTCAATGTCATATCGTCCCTCTGGTTGTCCTAGCATTCCTCTGAGTGTCCTATCATTCCTCTGATTGTCCTATCATTCCTCTGGTTGTCCTAGCATTCCTCTGAGTGTCCTATCATTCCTCTGAGTGTCCTATCATTCTTCTGAGTGTCCTAGCATTCCTCTGAGTGACCTATCATTCCTCTGATTGTCCTATCAGTCCTCTGATTGTCCCATCATTCCACCGATTGTCCTATCATTCCTCTGAGTGTCCTAGCATTCCTCTGAGTGTCCTATCATTCCTCTGATTGTCCTATCATTCCTCTGAGTGACCTATCATTCCTCTGATTGTCCTATCATTCCACCGATTGTCCTATCATTCCTCTGAGTGTCCTAGCATTCCTCTGAGTGACCTATCATTCCTCTGATTGTCCTATCATTCCTCTGATTGTCCTATCATTCCTCTGATTGTCCCATCATTCCACCGATTGTCCTATCATTCCTCTGAGTGTCCTAGCATTCCTCTGAGTGACCTATCATTCCTCTGAGTGACCTATCATTCCTCTGAGTGACCTATCATTCCTCTGATTGACCTATCATTCCTCTGATTGTCCTATCATTCCTCTGAGTGACCTATCATTTCTCTGATTGTCCTATCATTCCACCGATTGTCCTATCATTCCTCTGAGTGTCCTAGCATTCCTCTGAGTGACCTATCATTCCTCTGATTGTCCTATCATTCCTCTGATTGTCCTATCATTCCTCTGATTGTCCTATCATTCCTCTGATTGTCCTATCATTCCTCTGATTGTCCCATCATTCCACCGATTGTCCTATCATTCCTCTGAGTGTCCTAGCATTCCTCTGAGTGACCTATCATTCCTCTGAGTGACCTATCATTCCTCTGATTGACCTATCATTCCTCTGATTGTCCTATCATTCCTCTGATTGACCTATCATTCCTCTGATTGACCCATCATTCCTCTGATTGTCCTATCATTCCTCTGATTGTCCTATCATTCCTCTGATTGACCTATCATGCAACCGAGAACAGTGTTACAAAACGTCTATACTGGTAACGCTCTTTGATATTGTCCTCCATTGGACAGTATTGAGATGTTATTGCTAACACTAATTAAGATGTCATCGTCATGGAGATGTCATCGTCATGGAGATGTCATCGTCATGGACTCCCGTTGTATGACTCTAATTTAGTGCATTTCTTTTTAAATTCAAGCCTTAATTCCTTGGACTACAACATAGACATGGTCATGTCTGACAAGGATACGATGCCCATGATGGTAACATTTTTCGTTCGTTATAGTTATTATTATTATTACTACAAAATTATTATCATCATTCTGGATGGTCATGCCTGCTGTCTCCCTGTGTAGATGATTCAGGAGGAGGATGAGGAGGAGGGGGGAGCAGATAACCTCTACGTCGAGCCTCTGGGTGAAGCCTTGGCCCAGCGTGGCAAGAAAAGAGTCAACAACAGCCCTAGTTTAACCTTCTCTAACCCTTCACTCAGCACCACAGACCTGTGAGTGGCTGCCATCTTGGGTCAGTATCACTGACCTGTGACGGCCATTTTGGGATCTATGACACTGACCGCGGGTCATGAAATGGACCACGTAAAATGGACCTTGCTTCCTGAAAAAGGATAGATGCCAAACTCCGTGCTAGAAAGACAATGTGACTTTTGAGATTAAATCAAGTTCAAATCTAATCTTTTTTTTGTTTGTGTTGAACCACTCGTATTATTGGCATGCTATTGTTTGATTCAATTTAGGGAATATTTCCATGTAAACATTTATCACAACACACAGCACAGTGATGTTAGATTAGCCGGCTTGCTATTTCGTTGCCACAGTATATCACAGCTTGACTTTTGTCAAACGTCCCGACGTCCTCATGAATCCATCGTTTTTTTTTTAGTTGAACAACATCAACCTAAAATGAAAAACATGACACTTTGGGATGAAAAGTAATTAAAATTAAAATAAAAATGACAATGTTTTCATTGTGAATCATTTCATTATTAGTATTTTTTTTAAATGTGTAAAGATTTGATTGATATTTTTAATACATTATGTGAAGTTTACGTTTTTTAATATTCATTTCGTTCTGTTTTTTTTCTCCGTTTATTATGAAACTGTTTTTTAAGTACGGCCCCTTCAAGGTGCATTTACTGGCGTTTGATTGGACTCTTTCTAAAACAGTATTTTATTGAACTAAAAAAAAAAAACACAATGTTTTTTCATATATATAAAACTCAATATAAGTATACAGGTTGGCCAAAAGCAGTACCTTCTAAACAGGTCTCTATATTTCTCCTTAACGTACTATATAATTATTGTAAGTGTGGTGTGTGTTAGCTGAGGCAAAACTTAAGGCGATACAGGTATGGAGGAGAGAGTGAATCATTTCAGTTGTGTTTTTGCAGATATTCAAATTGACTGTATTTAAATAAATGCAATCATCCAATAAAATTGGTTTTCTTCAAATATTCATTCTTGAAACAATGTTATTGGTTTACAGAAATATTAACATATGTGGGTACTTAAAGGGACAGTGTGAGATTCTGGCAATGAAGCTCTTTTTCTACTTACCCAGAGTCAGATGAACTCGTGGACATCATATCCTTTAAGGGACGAATTACCATTAACTTAAACACACACAAAATGTACATAGTCTCATGTCTCACATCACAATCAACAAGATATAACTATCACAAAATGTGATTATCAATGAAGCTGGCAAATAAATACATTTGGCTGTTGGAATTATTACTTTTGAAAATGACCTTGAATGTACAATTGCCATTGAACACATTTTTCAAAAAGTTTTGCACAAAGAGATAATGCAAGAAACACAATTAACACAATAACTGAAATTAACACTTTGCACCATTCACAACATAACAACCAGCATTTAGGGTCTCTATAAAGAAAACAAGTTAAAGACAACATTAAAAAAATACATGTTTTTTAATAAAAAAGGCTACCCATATTATTTTTTTTTTTAAAACCAAAGAAGAACGTTTTTAAAGTCATGAAAAGAAGTGATATGTTGTTATGTTTCCTTCTTAAATGCATCATAGATTTAATCCGCTGACAATTATGTTTCCCTCTTAAATGCATCATAGATTTAATCCGCTGACAATTATGTTTCCCTCTTAAATGCCTCATAGATTTAATCCGCTGACACAACATTCATGACAAAGTTCCTCTCGCAGTTACCGCCAATTAACAAGCATGAAAAAAGAGCGAGGGAAAAAAACCGAGCGATGTATTGGATTTTTTTTTTTTTTTAAACTGCATTACAAAAATGTTGTTTGGTTTATATGAATTGTTATATGAGGGCTGGACTAAGAGATGACCAAAATAATGTTAGCAGGCTACGGTAATGTTGTTAGCTTGCCTTGCAGCCCTAAGATTGAAGTTGGCCCAAAGTCCTTAAGTTTAGGGATAATTTAGTCAACCTACGGTCCTTATGTTGCTGTGGTAATGTAGGTAGCCTGCTGTCCATTGACTGAGAGAATTAGCCTGTGGTAGTCATGTGATAATCATAAGATAATGTAGTTAGACTGAAGTCCAAGAGTCAAACATGCTGGTCAAGTTAGCCTATATGGCTGCTAACACAGTACCGGTATGACTGAAGTATTTTGGCCATGTGGTAGTCATAAAATAACCCCAGCTAACACATTTGGTTCCTTGGAAGTTGTGGGAACGCTTGTTTTTGCTTTCACATTGGTTGTGGGAACGTAGAAATACGTTTCCTGACTGGTAAAACTGAAAGTCTTTTTTTATCAGTGGTGTAAAGTACTTGAAGTAAAAATACTTTAAAGTACTACTTAAGTAGTTTTGGGGGGTATCTGTACTTCACTATTTATATTTTTTACAACTTTTACTTTTACTTCACTACATTCCTAAAAAAAAATAATATACTTTTTACTCCATACATTTTCCCTGACACCCAACAGTACTCCTTACATTTCGACAGGAAAACTCACTCACTTATCAAGAGAACATCCCTGGTCATCCCTACTGCCTCTGATCTGGTGGACTCACTAAACAGAGAACGTCCCTGGTCATCCCTACTGCCTCTGATCTGGAGGACTCACTAAACAGAGAACGTCCCTGGACATCCCTACTGCCTCTGATCTGGTGGACTCACTAAACAGAGAACATCCCTGGTCATCCCTACTGCCTCTGATCTGGTGGACTCACTAAACAGAGAACATCCCTGGTCATCCCTACTGCCTCTGATCTGGTGGACTCACTAAACAGAGAACATCCCTGGTCATCCCTACTGCCTCTGATCTGGTGGACTCACTAAACAGAGAACATCCCTGGTCATCCCTACTGCCTCTGATCTTGAGGACTCACTAAACAGAGAACATCCCTGGTCATCCCTACTGCCTCTGATCTTGAGGACTCACTAAACAGAGAACATCCCTGGTCATCCCTACTGCCTCTGATCTTGAGGACTCACTAAACAGAGAACGTCCCTGGTCATCCCTACTGTCTCTGATCTGGAGGACTCACTAAACAGAGAACATCCCTGGTCATCCCTACTGCCTCTGATCTGGTGGACTCACTAAACAGAGAACATCCCTGGTCATCCCTACTGCCTCTGATTTGGTGGACTCACTAAACAGAGAACATCCCTGGTCATCCCTACTGCCTCTGATCTGGTGGACTCACTAAACAGAGAACGTCCCTGGTCATCCCTACTGCCTCTGATCTGGAGGACTCACTAAACAGAGAACATCCCTGGTCATCCCTACTGCCTCTGATCTGGCAGACTCACTAAACACAAATACTTTGTTTGTAAATTATGTCTGAGTGTTGGAGTGTGCCACTGACTATCCATCAAAAATAATAATATAATATATATATATATAATGTAATATATATATATAATATATATATAAGCTTAATATAAGGAATTTGAAATGGTTTATACTTTTATTTTTTACTTTTTGATACTTATTAAGTACATTTACTTTTGGCACTTATGTCACGTTCGCTGTCTTCAAACTCCCTGTCATAAATGAGCCAAGGCGCAGCGTGCGTGTAGTTCCACATCTTTAATAAAAGTGAAACCTTCACAAAAAACAACAACAGGTAAACAGAAACCGAACGTGACACAAACACACACAGAAAATAAATAATTACCCACAAACACAGGTGGGGAACAAGGCTGCCTAAGTATGATTCCCAATCAGAGACAACGATAGACAGCTGCCTCTGATTGGGAACCATACCCGGGCCAAACACATAGAAATACACAACCTAGACATACAAACCCGGGCCAACAAATAAATAGACAAACTAGAATGCCCAGCCACCCAAATCACACCACGACCTAAACAAATAGAGAAATAAAAAGGCTCTCTAAAGTCAGGGCGTGACAACTTAAGTATATTTTAAACCAAATACTTTTAGCTTTTACTCAAGTAGTATTTTACTGGGCGACTTTCACTTTTAAGTCATTCTCTATTAATTAAGGTATCTTGACTTTTACTACAGTATGACATGTTAGTACTATTTCCACCACTGCTTTTCATAGGTTATTTGGAGGTTTTTAAATGACTTCCTGAAAACAATCACTGAATGAAAGACTTTTAATAACACTGCTTCCTTTGGGTTAACTATTTCTATTTATTTAACTATTTTGAACAGCAAGCACAAATGAGGACACATGGCAATTCATTTCATTGGGTAATTAATCATGCAAGAACATTTATTTATTTATTGTGACACGGCATCGGTAGTCTTCGGTTCTCTATCCATAGAATTAGTCCACCGCGCCTCCAGGATGGCCACGATTTAAAAAAAAAAAATGTTTTTTTTTTGCTAAATCTTTGCAAAGTTGTTCACTTTAGTCGATTCAAACAAGCCCAAAATCACAGGAAAAAAGCATCATCATCAAGACACATAGACAGTTTTTATGATGCTCAGAACCGAATGGTTTTTTAAAATAAGTTTTCTTGTAGTTTTTATGAGAAGTTTTGTGGAGAAAAAAAAAATGTTGAAAAAAATTTCTACCTCATATTCATCATCGTCAGAGCCACCCCAAAATGGCGCTTTTCTATGTTTTGGAGTAAAAAAAGATAAGAGGAAGATAAGCGTCTCTAATGACATCATCAACCAATTAGTAGACCATTAGTCGGCAAGTAGTAGTCAATTAGTAGGCAATTAGTAGGCAAATAGTAGTCAATTAGTATGGAAATTGCCTACTCACAATTGATCAAATCACACGATGTACACCGATGATGTCATTGTAAACACTTCTCTTCCTCTATCTGTTTTACTACAAAACATAGAAACACATCATTGTTGATGTTGGAGTGATGCTGGAGATGATTAATATGATTTAAAAAACATAGTGAAGTTTCCCCTATAATATTTTGAGAACGGAATGTATATTTAAAAAAAAAACATCCATAGAACATTCTCAGAATGTTACTCAATTTTCTTGTGTTTTTATCTAGGGTTTTCACAACATTCTCGGAGCAATTTCTTATTAATGTTCTCTGAACTATTCGAGAAAATTCTCAACGTCAAACCAGTTGGAGACTGTTCCAAGAACAGGAAACGTTCTGTTAAAGTAATGAACTAACCAAGAAAATTATGTTTTAAAAATTTAGTTTTTAAATGTGCTGAGAATGTTCCAAAGCCAAGCAACAATCCTGCACCGTTCCAGAATGTTCCAAAGCCAAGCAACAATCCTGCACCGTTCCCGAATGTTCCAAAGCCAAGCAACAATCCTGCACCGTTCCAGAATGTTCCAAAGCCAAGCAACAATCCTACACCGTTCCAGAATGTTCCAAAGCCAAGCAACAATCCTGCACCGTTCCAGAATATTACAAAGCCAAGCAACAATCCAGAATGTTCTGGCAAGGTTGTACACATAATAACCATAGGACACAAAAGGTACAATCGGAAACTAGTCAGACCCCTTGACTTTTTCAACATTTTATTACGCTACAGCCAAATTCTAAAATGGATTGAATAGTTTCCCCCCCTCATCAATCTACACACAATAACCCATTATGACAAAGGAAAAACAGGTTTAGATATATATATATATATATTTTTTACAAATGTATGTTAAAAAAAACTGAAATATACATTTGCATAAGTATTCAGACCCTCAACTCAGTATTTTGCTGAACCACCTTTAGTAGCGATTAGCCTTGAGTCTTCTTGGGTATGAGGCTACAAGCTTGGCACACCTGTATTTGAATAATTCCTCCCATTTTTATCTGCAAATCCTCACAAGCTCTGTCAAGTTAAATGGGGAGCATTGCTAGACAGCCATTTTCAGGTCTATCCAGAGATGTTCTAATCCGGTTCAAGTCCGGGCTCTGGCTGGGCCACTCAAGGTCATTTAGAGATTTGCCCAGAAGCCACTCCTGCGTTGTCTTGGCTGTGTGCTTAGGGTCATTGTCCTGTTGGAAGGTGAACCTGTGCCCCCAGTCTGAGGTCCTGAGCACTCTGGAGCAGGTTTTCATCAAGGATCTCTCTGTACTTTGCTCCGTTCATCTTTCCCTCGATCCTGACTAGTCTCCCAGTCCCTGCTGCTGAAAAACATCCCCACAGCATGATGCTGCCACCACCATGCTTCACCATAGGGATGGTGCCACCACCGTGCTTCACCATAGGGATGGTGCCAGGTTTCCTCCAGATGTGACGTGTGGCATTCAGGCCAAAGAGTTCAATATTGGTTTCCTCAGACCAGAGAATATTGTTTCTCATGGTCAGAGAGTCCTGACAGCCCAACTCCAAGTGGGATATGGGTTCTCCAATATCCTCAGAGAAACTCTGGAGCTCTGTTAGAGTGACCATCGGGTTCTTGTTCACTTCCCTGACGAAGGCCCTTCTCTCCCGATTGCTCAGTTTGGCCGGGCGGCCAGCACTAGGAAGTGTCTTGGTGTTCACAAACTTCTTCCTTTTAAGAATGATGGAGGCCATTGTGTTCCTGGGGACCTTCAATGCTGCAGAAATGTTTTGGTACCCTTCCCTAGGTATGTGCCTTCCAACAATCCTGTCTCAGAGCTCTCTGGACAATTACTTTGACCTTATGGGTTGTTTTGTGCTCTGACATACACTGTCAACTGTGGGACCTTATATTGACAGGTGTGTGCCTTTCCAAAATCATGTCCAATCAATTGAATTTACCACAGGTGGACTCCAATCAAGCTGTAGAAACATCTCAAGGATGATCAATGGAAACAGGATGAACCTGAGCTCAATTTCAAGTCTCATAGCAAAGGGTCCGAATTCTTATGTAAATAAGGTATTTCTGTTTTTTATTTTTAATACATGTGACCGACCGGCTAGATGTAGATGTCTAATGTAGAAAAATATGAAATTGTGTTTTTTACGTTGGACAAAAATAGAGAGCTACAAAATGGTATATCATACACAACAGTTGATGAACAATGGGAAAGTAATTCTGCTTTGAAAGTTGATAAACTTGTAACCTCACTTTTGAGAAAATAGCCTTTGAATATTTTGGTACACCTACATCTTTGTCTACACCCATTCAGCATCCGAGAAATCTGTCCTAACAACAGCAGCTAATTGGCTAACGTTGGATAGCTTGCTAGCCACTTCCAATTCAAATTAGAGAACAGCTCACTCTGATCATTTTACTCCCCCTAGCAGAGCTGGCTGTTTTCATGTTATCCAGAGCTTTGGTGACTAACTGTGCTGCTGGCAACAATTTAATTACACCTTTTTTGCCAACGTTTACCAACACCAGCCGTATTCAATGGGTGTTGAGCGTTCGTAAATTTGTCAGTATTTCTGCGCTCGAGCACACTCAGACGAGAGTGCTCTGAAATCGGAGTAGATAGCCAGAGCGAATTTACCAGCTACGTCTATATCAACATTTATCGCAGTGACACCTTGAACATTCTATTGAAAGGGTTACTTGCATATTGGAGTTGTTTGTTAAGATACGTAGCTAGCTAGCTAAACCATTAACCATAATCCCAAATCATGATGTTTACTACCCTGCATGAATCTGCAGGTAGATCACCAACAAGATTCAATGTTAGCTAGATAAAAAATTAGGCTATGACTAGCAAACCAAATTTCTCTTATATTACTACACAGATCATACTTGTAACGTTAGCTAGTGAGCCAGCCAGCTAACATTAGAGAGGCTAGCTAACAGTACACTTTCACTTGAAATGAAAATGACTTTCTGACAAAATTAGAAACGTGTAACATCTGAAGATTTAGCTAGCTAGACTATCTCCCTCTCTGTCATGGATGCCATGGTTGCCCTTTAGTTTGATGATGTAATCCGGAGACAGGTGTTTACTCCATTCCCTTAGTTATCATACTCTAATTCCACTGATTTCAAAACTCGGTCCTCCAGAAATGAGAGAGTAACACTTATGCAGTTCTCATACGTGATATCTTCAAAAAAACACCAAAAAAACCGCTGCGATAGAAAGGATTACCTACACATACTGACCAGCTCAAATAAACAGAAGCGAGCTACATGGGAGACCAATCTGAACTCATCTCATGTCCAGCCCATTCATTATCTCAGCCAATCATGGCTAGCAGGAAGGTTGCTGTCTTTTTGTGTGGCTGAACCAACTAGACTCGTCATTTAATTCGTATTTACAGATTAAATACAAGTTAGTTATTAAGGCACATGAAAGTTCACATGTTCCAGAAGGCATTTCTGCCAAACAAACACATTTTGATTTTAAAAAACGGCTCTCTTGTGAAGTAGTAACGTGCAAAATATGCCTAGTTTCTTCATACAAGTCACAAAATAGCAAAAAATGTCTACAAATCTGTTTTCGATTTGTCATTATGGGGTTTTGTGTGTAGATTGATGAGAAACATTTTTTTTTTAATCCATTTTAGAATAAAGGCTGTAAAGTAACAAAATTTGCAAAACGTCAGTGTCTGTATACCTTCCGGATGTGCTGTATGGTTCTCAGAACATTATGTAATGTAGTCCAGGAAGGGGTATGGAAGGTGGTTAATGTAGTCCAGGAAGGGGTATAGAGATGATGTAATGTAGTCCAGGAAGTGGTATGGAAGGTGTATAGAGATGATGTAATGTAGTCCAGTAAGGGGTATAGAGATGATGTAATGTAGTCCAGGAAGGGGTATAGAGATGATGTAATGTAGTCCAGAAAGTGGTATGGAAGGTGTATAGAGATGATGTAATGTAGTCCAGTAAGGGGTATAGAGATGATGTAATGTAGTCCAGTAAGGGGTATAGAGATGATGTAATGTAGTCCAGGAAGGGGTATGGAGATGATGTAATGTAGTAAGTCCAGTAAGGGGTATAGAGATGATGTAATGTAGTCCAGTAAGGGGTATAGAGATGATGTAATGTAGTCCAGGAAGGGGTATAGAGATGATGTAATGTAGTCCAGGAAGGGGTATGGAGATGATGTAATGTAGTCCAGGAAGGGGTATAGAGATGATGTAATGTAGTCCAGGAAGGGGTATGGAGATGATGTAATGTAGTCCAGGAAGGGGTATAGAGATGATGTAATGTAGTCCAGGAAGGGGTATGGAGATGATGTAATGTAGTCCAGGAAGGGGTATAGAGATGATGTAATGTAGTCCAGGAAGGGGTATGGAGATGATGTAATGTAGTCCAGGAAGTGGTATGGAGATGATGTAATGTAGTCCAGGAAGTGGTATAGAGATGATGTAATGTAGTCCAGGAAGTGGTATGGAGATGATGTAATGTAGTCCAGGAAGTGGTATGGAAGGTGGTTAATGTAGTCCAGTAAGGGGTATAGAGATGATGTGATGTAGTCCAGGAAGGGGTATAGAGATGATGTAATGTAGTCCAGGAAGTGGTATGGAAGGTGGTTAATGTAGTCCAGGAAGGGGTATGGAGATGATGTAATGTAGTCCAGGAAGTGGTATGGAAGGTGGTTAATGTAGTCCAGGAAGGGGTATGGAGATGATGTAATGTAGTCCAGGAAGGGGTATAGAGATGATGTAATGTAGTCCAGGAAGTGGTATGGAAGGTGGTTAATGTAGTCCAGGAAGGGGTATGGAGATGATGTAATGTAGTCCAGGAAGGGGTATAGAGATGATGTAATGTAGTCCAGGAAGGGGTATAGAGATGATGTAATGTAGTCCAGGAAGGGGTATAGAGATGATGTAATGTAGTCCAGGAAGGGGTATGGAGATGATGTAATGTAGTCCAGGAAGTGGTATAGAGATGATGTAATGTAGTCCAGGAAGTGGTATGGAAGGTGGTTAATGTAGTCCAGGAAGGGGTATGGAGATGATGTAATGTAGTCCAGGAAGTGGTATAGAGATGATGTAATGTAGTCCAGGAAGTGGTATAGAGATGATGTAATGTAGTCCAGGAAGGGGTATGGAGATGATGTAATGTAGTCCAGGAAGGGGTATGGAGATGATGTAATGTAGTCCAGGAAGTGGTATAGAGATGATGTAATGTAGTCCAGGAAGTGGTATGGAGATGATGTAATGTAGTCCAGGAAGGGGTATAGAGATGATGTAATGTAGTCCAGGAAGGGGTAAGGAGATGATGTAATGTAGTCCAGGAAGGGGTATAGAGATGATGTAATGTAGTCCAGGAAGGGGTATAGAGATGATGTAATGTAGTCCAGGAAGTGGTATGGAAGGTGGTTAATGTAGTCCAGGAAGGGGTATGGAGATGATGTAATGTAGTCCAGGAAGGGGTATAGAGATGATGTAATGTAGTCCAGGAAGTGGTATGGAAGGTGGTTAATGTAGTCCAGGAAGGGGTATGGAGATGATGTAATGTAGTCCAGGAAGGGGTATAGAGATGATGTAATGTAGTCCAGGAAGGGGTATAGAGATGATGTAATGTAGTCCAGGAAGGGGTATAGAGATGATGTAATGTAGTCCAGGAAGGGGTATGGAGATGATGTAATGTAGTCCAGGAAGGGGTATAGAGATGATGTAATGTAGTCCAGGAAGGGGTATGGAGATGATGTAATGTAGTAAGTCCAGGAAGTGGTATGGGGATGATGTAATGTAGTCCAGTAAGGGGTATGGAGATGATGTAATGTAGTAAGTCCAGGAAGTGGTATGGAGATGATGTAATGTAGTCCAGGAAGTGGTATGGAGATGTTGTAATGTAGTAAGTCCAGGTAGTGGTATGGAGATGATGTAATGTAGTCCAGGAAGGGGTATGGAGATGATGTAATGTAGTAAGTCCAGGTAGTGGTAAGGAGATGATGTAATGTAGTCCAGGAAGTGGTATGGAGATGTTGTAATGTAATAAGTCCAGGTAGTGATATGGAGATGATGTAATGTAGTCCAGGAAGTGGTATGGAGATGATGTAATGTAGTAAGTCCAGGTAGTGGTATGGAGATGATGTAATGTAGTCCAGGAAGGGGTATAGAGATGATGTAATGTAGTCCAGGAAGTGGTATGGAGATGATGTAATGTAGTATGTCCAGGAAGGGGTATAGAGATGATGTAATGTAGTAAGTCCAGGTAGTGGTATGGAGATGATGTAATGTAGTCCAGGAAGGGGTATAGAGATGATGTAATGTAGTCCAGGAAGTGGTATGGAGATGATGTAATGTAGTCCAGGAAGGGGTATAGAGATGATGTAATGTAGTCCAGGAAGTGGTATGGAGATGATGTAATGTAGTCCAGGAAGGGGTATGGAGATGATGTAATGTAGTCCAGGAAGGGGTATAGAGATGATGTAATGTAGTCCAGGAAGGGGTATAGAGATGATGTAATGTAGTCCAGGAAGGGGTATAGAGATGATGTAATGTAGTCCAGGAAGGGGTATAGAGATGATGTAATGTAGTCCAGGAAGTGGTATGGAGATGATGTAATGTAGTCCAGGAAGGGGTATGGAGATGATGTAATGTAGTCCAGGAAGGGGTATAGAGATGATGTAATGTAGTCCAGGAAGTGGTATAGAGATGATGTAATGTAGTCCAGGTAGTGGTATGGAGATGATGTAATGTAGTCCAGGAAGGGGTATAGAGATGATGTAATGTAGTAAGTCCAGGTAGTGGTATGGAGATGATGTAATGTAGTCCAGGAAGGGGTATGGAGATGATGTAATGTAGTCCAGGTAGTGGTATGGGGATGATGTAATGTAGTCCAGGAAGGGGTATGGAGATGATGTAATGTAGTAAGTCCAGGAAGTGGTATGGAGATGATGTAATGTAGTCCAGGAAGTGGTATGGAGATGATGTAATGTAGTCCAGGTAGTGGTATAGAGATGATGTAATGTAGTAAGTCCAGGTAGTGGTATGGAGATGATGTAATGTAGTCCAGGAAGTGGTATGGAGATGATGTAATGTAGTCCAGGTAGTGGTATGGAGATGATGTAATGTAGTCCAGGAAGTGGTATGGAGATGATGTAATGTAGTCCAGGAAGGGGTATGGAGATGATGTAATGTAGTCCAGGAAGTGGTATGGAGATGATGTAATGTAGTCCAGGAAGGGGTATAGAGATGATGTAATGTAGTCCAGGAAGGGGTATAGAGATGATGTAATGTAGTCCAGGAAGTGGTATGGAGATGATGTAATGTAGTAAGTCCAGGAAGGGGTATAGAGATGATGTAATGTAGTCCAGGAAGGGGTATGGAGATGATGTAATGTAGTCCAGGAAGGGGTATGGAGATGATGTAATGTAGTCCAGGAAGGGGTATGGAGATGATGTAATGTAGTAAGTCCAGGAAGTGGTAAGGAGATGATGTAATGTAGTCCAGGAAGGGGTATAGAGATGATGTAATGTAGTCCAGGAAGGGGTATAGAGATGATGTAATGTAGTCCAGGAAGGGGTATGGAGATGATGTAATGTAGTCCAGGAAGGGGTATAGAGATGATGTAATGTAGTCCAGGAAGGGGTATGGAGATGATGTAATGTAGTAAGTCCAGGAAGTGGTATGGGGATGATGTAATGTAGTCCAGTAAGGGGTATGGAGATGATGTAATGTAGTAAGTCCAGGAAGTGGTATGGAGATGATGTAATGTAGTCCAGGAAGTGGTATGGAGATGTTGTAATGTAGTAAGTCCAGGTAGTGGTATGGAGATGATGTAATGTAGTCCAGGAAGGGGTATGGAGATGATGTAATGTAGTAAGTCCAGGTAGTGGTAAGGAGATGATGTAATGTAGTCCAGGAAGTGGTATGGAGATGTTGTAATGTAATAAGTCCAGGTAGTGATATGGAGATGATGTAATGTAGTCCAGGAAGTGGTATGGAGATGATGTAATGTAGTAAGTCCAGGTAGTGGTATGGAGATGATGTAATGTAGTCCAGGAAGGGGTATAGAGATGATGTAATGTAGTCCAGGAAGTGGTATGGAGATGATGTAATGTAGTATGTCCAGGAAGGGGTATAGAGATGATGTAATGTAGTAAGTCCAGGTAGTGGTATGGAGATGATGTAATGTAGTCCAGGAAGGGGTATAGAGATGATGTAATGTAGTCCAGGAAGTGGTATGGAGATGATGTAATGTAGTCCAGGAAGGGGTATAGAGATGATGTAATGTAGTCCAGGAAGTGGTATGGAGATGATGTAATGTAGTCCAGGAAGGGGTATGGAGATGATGTAATGTAGTCCAGGAAGGGGTATAGAGATGATGTAATGTAGTCCAGGAAGGGGTATAGAGATGATGTAATGTAGTCCAGGAAGGGGTATAGAGATGATGTAATGTAGTCCAGGAAGGGGTATAGAGATGATGTAATGTAGTCCAGGAAGTGGTATGGAGATGATGTAATGTAGTCCAGGAAGGGGTATGGAGATGATGTAATGTAGTCCAGGAAGGGGTATAGAGATGATGTAATGTAGTCCAGGAAGTGGTATAGAGATGATGTAATGTAGTCCAGGTAGTGGTATGGAGATGATGTAATGTAGTCCAGGAAGGGGTATAGAGATGATGTAATGTAGTAAGTCCAGGTAGTGGTATGGAGATGATGTAATGTAGTCCAGGAAGGGGTATGGAGATGATGTAATGTAGTCCAGGTAGTGGTATGGGGATGATGTAATGTAGTCCAGGAAGGGGTATGGAGATGATGTAATGTAGTAAGTCCAGGAAGTGGTATGGAGATGATGTAATGTAGTCCAGGAAGTGGTATGGAGATGATGTAATGTAGTCCAGGTAGTGGTATAGAGATGATGTAATGTAGTAAGTCCAGGTAGTGGTATGGAGATGATGTAATGTAGTCCAGGAAGTGGTATGGAGATGATGTAATGTAGTCCAGGTAGTGGTATGGAGATGATGTAATGTAGTCCAGGAAGTGGTATGGAGATGATGTAATGTAGTCCAGGAAGGGGTATGGAGATGATGTAATGTAGTCCAGGAAGTGGTATGGAGATGATGTAATGTAGTCCAGGAAGGGGTATAGAGATGATGTAATGTAGTCCAGGAAGGGGTATAGAGATGATGTAATGTAGTCCAGGAAGTGGTATGGAGATGATGTAATGTAGTAAGTCCAGGAAGGGGTATAGAGATGATGTAATGTAGTCCAGGAAGGGGTATGGAGATGATGTAATGTAGTCCAGGAAGGGGTATGGAGATGATGTAATGTAGTCCAGGAAGGGGTATGGAGATGATGTAATGTAGTAAGTCCAGGAAGTGGTAAGGAGATGATGTAATGTAGTCCAGGAAGGGGTATAGAGATGATGTAATGTAGTCCAGGAAGGGGTATAGAGATGATGTAATGTAGTCCAGGAAGGGGTATGGAGATGATGTAATGTAGTCCAGGAAGGGGTATAGAGATGATGTAATGTAGTCCAGGAAGGGGTATGGAGATGATGTAATGTAGTAAGTCCAGGAAGTGGTATGGGGATGATGTAATGTAGTCCAGTAAGGGGTATGGAGATGATGTAATGTAGTAAGTCCAGGAAGTGGTATGGAGATGATGTAATGTAGTCCAGGAAGTGGTATGGAGATGTTGTAATGTAGTAAGTCCAGGTAGTGGTATGGAGATGATGTAATGTAGTCCAGGAAGGGGTATGGAGATGATGTAATGTAGTAAGTCCAGGTAGTGGTAAGGAGATGATGTAATGTAGTCCAGGAAGTGGTATGGAGATGTTGTAATGTAGTAAGTCCAGGTAGTGGTATGGAGATGATGTAATGTAGTCCAGGAAGTGGTATGGAGATGATGTAATGTAGTCCAGGAAGGGGTATGGAGATGATGTAATGTAGTCCAGGAAGTGGTATGGAGATGTTGTAATGTAATAAGTCCAGGTAGTGATATGGAGATGATGTAATGTAGTCCAGGAAGTGGTATGGAGATGATGTAATGTAGTAAGTCCAGGTAGTGGTATGGAGATGATGTAATGTAGTCCAGGAAGGGGTATAGAGATGATGTAATGTAGTCCAGGAAGTGGTATGGAGATGATGTAATGTAGTATGTCCAGGAAGGGGTATAGAGATGATGTAATGTAGTAAGTCCAGGTAGTGGTATGGAGATGATGTAATGTAGTCCAGGAAGGGGTATAGAGATGATGTAATGTAGTCCAGGAAGTGGTATGGAGATGATGTAATGTAGTCCAGGAAGGGGTATAGAGATGATGTAATGTAGTCCAGGAAGTGGTATGGAGATGATGTAATGTAGTCCAGGAAGGGGAATGGAGATGATGTAATGTAGTCCAGGAAGGGGTATAGAGATGATGTAATGTAGTCCAGGAAGGGGTATAGAGATGATGTAATGTAGTCCAGGAAGGGGTATAGAGATGATGTAATGTAGTCCAGGAAGGGGTATAGAGATGATGTAATGTAGTCCAGGAAGTGGTATGGAGATGATGTAATGTAGTCCAGGAAGGGGTATGGAGATGATGTAATGTAGTCCAGGAAGGGGTATAGAGATGATGTAATGTAGTCCAGGAAGTGGTATAGAGATGATGTAATGTAGTCCAGGTAGTGGTATGGAGATGATGTAATGTAGTCCAGGAAGGGGTATAGAGATGATGTAATGTAGTAAGTCCAGGTAGTGGTATGGAGATGATGTAATGTAGTCCAGGAAGGGGTATGGAGATGATGTAATGTAGTCCAGGTAGTGGTATGGGGATGATGTAATGTAGTCCAGGAAGGGGTATGGAGATGATGTAATGTAGTAAGTCCAGGAAGTGGTATGGAGATGATGTAATGTAGTCCAGGAAGTGGTATGGAGATGATGTAATGTAGTCCAGGTAGTGGTATAGAGATGATGTAATGTAGTAAGTCCAGGTAGTGGTATGGAGATGATGTAATGTAGTCCAGGAAGTGGTATGGAGATGATGTAATGTAGTCCAGGTAGTGGTATGGAGATGATGTAATGTAGTCCAGGAAGTGGTATGGAGATGATGTAATGTAGTCCAGGAAGGGGTATGGAGATGATGTAATGTAGTCCAGGAAGTGGTATGGAGATGATGTAATGTAGTCCAGGAAGGGGTATAGAGATGATGTAATGTAGTCCAGGAAGGGGTATAGAGATGATGTAATGTAGTCCAGGAAGTGGTATGGAGATGATGTAATGTAGTAAGTCCAGGAAGGGGTATAGAGATGATGTAATGTAGTCCAGGAAGGGGTATGGAGATGATGTAATGTAGTCCAGGAAGGGGTATGGAGATGATGTAATGTAGTCCAGGAAGGGGTATGGAGATGATGTAATGTAGTAAGTCCAGGAAGTGGTAAGGAGATGATGTAATGTAGTCCAGGAAGGGGTATAGAGATGATGTAATGTAGTCCAGGAAGGGGTATAGAGATGATGTAATGTAGTCCAGGAAGGGGTATGGAGATGATGTAATGTAGTCCAGGAAGGGGTATAGAGATGATGTAATGTAGTCCAGGAAGGGGTATGGAGATGATGTAATGTAGTAAGTCCAGGAAGTGGTATGGGGATGATGTAATGTAGTCCAGTAAGGGGTATGGAGATGATGTAATGTAGTAAGTCCAGGAAGTGGTATGGAGATGATGTAATGTAGTCCAGGAAGTGGTATGGAGATGTTGTAATGTAGTAAGTCCAGGTAGTGGTATGGAGATGATGTAATGTAGTCCAGGAAGGGGTATGGAGATGATGTAATGTAGTAAGTCCAGGTAGTGGTAAGGAGATGATGTAATGTAGTCCAGGAAGTGGTATGGAGATGTTGTAATGTAGTAAGTCCAGGTAGTGGTATGGAGATGATGTAATGTAGTCCAGGAAGTGGTATGGAGATGATGTAATGTAGTCCAGGAAGGGGTATGGAGATGATGTAATGTAGTCCAGGAAGTGGTATGGAGATGATGTAATGTAGTCCAGGAAGGGGTATGGAGATGATGTAATGTAGTCCAGTAAGGGGTATAGAGATGATGTAATGTAGTCCAGGAAGGGGTATGGAGATGATGTAATGTAGTCCAGGAAGTGGTAAGGAGATGATGTAATGTAGTCCAGGAAGGGGTATAGAGATGATGTAATGTAGTCCAGGAAGGGGTATAGAGATGATGTAATGTAGTCCAGGAAGGGGTATAGAGATGATGTAATGTAGTCCAGGAAGGGGTATGGAGATGATGTAATGTAGTAAGTCCAGGAAGTGGTATGGAGATGATGTAATGTAGTCCAGGAAGTGGTATAGAGATGATGTAATGTAGTAAGTCCAGGAAGTGGTATGGAGATGATGTAATGTAGTCCAGGAAGGGGTATGGAGATGATGTAATGTAGTCCAGGAAGGGGTATGGAGATGATGTAATGTAGTCCAGGAAGTGGTATGGAGATGATGTAATGTAGTAAGTCCAGGAAGTGGTATGGAGATGATGTAATGTAGTCCAGGAAGTGGTATAGAGATTATGTAATGTAGTAAGTCCAGGTAGTGGTATGGAGATGATGTAATGTAGTCCAGGAAGGGGTATGGAGATGATGTAATGTAGTAAGTCCAGGTAGTGGTATGGAGATGATGTAATGTAGTCCAGGAAGGGGTATAGAGATGATGTAATGTAGTAAGTCCAGGAAGTGGTATGGAGATGATGTAATGTAGTCCAGGTAGTGGTATGGAGATGATGTAATGTAGTAAGTCCAGGAAGTGGTATGGAGATGATGTAATGTAGTCCAGGAAGTGGTATAGAGATGATGTAATGTAGTAAGTCCAGGAAGTGGTATGGAGATGATGTAATGTAGTCCAGGTAGTGGTATGGAGATGATGTAATGTAGTAAGTCCAGGAAGTGGTATGGAGATGATGTAATGTAGTCCAGGAAGTGGTATAGAGATGATGTAATGTAGTAAGTCCAGGAAGTGGTATGGAGATGATGTAATGTAGTCCAGGTAGTGGTATGGAGATGATGTAATGTAGTAAGTCCAGTAAGGGGTATGGAGATGATGTAATGTAGTCCAGTAAGGGGTATGGAGATGATGTAATGTAGTCCAGGAAGGGGTATGGAGATGATGTAATGTAGTAAGTCCAGTAAGGGGTATGGAGATGATGTAATGTAGTCCAGTAAGGGGTATAGAGATGATGTAATGTAGTCCAGGAAGTGGTATGGAGATGATGTAATGTAGTCCAGGAAGGGGTATAGAGATGATGTAATGTAGTCCAGGAAGTGGTATGGAGATGATGTAATGTAGTCCAGGAAGGGGTATAGAGATGATGTAATGTAGTCCAGGAAGTGGTATGGAGATGATGTAATGTAGTCCAGGAAGGGGTATAGAGATGATGTAATGTAGTCCAGGAAGGGGTATAGAGATGATGTAATGTAGTCCAGGAAGGGGTATGGAGATGTTGTAATGTAGTAAGTCCAGGTAGTGGTAAGGAGATGATGTAATGTAGTCCGGGAAGTGGTAAGGAGATGATGTAATGTAGTCCAGGAAGGGGTATGGAAGGTGGTTACGGATGATGTTCCTGCAGTGTCACTCAGTGGAATGAGCTCGGGAGCAACATTTGTGCTGCTGCATGTTCTTCAACAGTAAACGGAAAGGGTTCCTCCGGCGCCTGCCTCTTGTTCCCTCCGGCTCCCCACTCTTCCTGGCTGAGCGCTTTCCTGACAACACCTGGGTAACCCCAGAGGCTGGAGGAGGGGTTGTGGGCAGGGGCATGGTGGCTGGGTTTAGGGGAGGAGGGGTGGTGGGCAGGAGCATGGTGGCTGGGTTTAGGGGAGGAGGGGTGGAGGGCAGGAGCATGGTGGCTGGGTTTAGGGGAGGAGGGGTGGTGGGCAGGAGCATGGTGGCTGGGTTTAGGTGAGGAGGGGTGGTGGGCAGGAGCATGGTGGCTGGGTTTAGGGGAGGAGGGGTGGAGGGCAGGAGCATGGTGGCTGGGTTTAGGTGAGGAGGGGTGGTGGGCAGGAGCATGGTGGCTGGGTTTAGGGGAGGAGGGGTGGAGGGCAGGAGCATGGTGGCTGGGTTTAGGGGAGGAGGGGAAGGCAAGGCAGGAGATGGATGCTTTCTGAGTTTCTGAACCTGTTTCTCCAGGTGTTTCTGTATGGCTGAGCCCAGGACGGCTACCTCTACCACCGCCCCATACACCTCCCACGTCATCCCCCTCTCGTCCCACCTCACTTCCTGCACCAGCTCGTCCGACCTCTTCTCTTCCTTTGTCTGCTTTACTTGCTCCTTTGCTTTGGCTTCAGTTTTCTCTTCCGTTGTCTCCTTCGTTCTTTCCTCCTTGTTTCTCTCCTCTGTTGGCTTATCAGGTTCCTCTTCCCTTCTCTCCTCCTCTTCCCTTCTCTCCCCCTTCTCCTCTTCCCTTCTGTCCTTCTCCTCTTCCCTTCTCTCCTCCTTCTCCTCTTCCCTTCTCTCCTTCTCCTCTTCCCTTCTCTCCTCCTCCTCTTCCCTTCTCTCCTCCTTCTCCTCTTCACTTCTCTCCTCCTCCTCTTCCCTTCTTTCCTCCTTCTCCTCTTCCCTTCTTTCCTCCACCTCCTCTTCCCTTCTTTCCTCCTCCTCTTCCCTTCTTTCCTCCTTCTCCTCTTCCCTTCTTTCCTCCACCTCCTCTTCCCTTCTTTCCTCCTCCTCTTCCCTTCTCTCCTTCCCCTCTTCCCTTCTCTCCTCCTTCTCCTCTTCACTTCTCTCCTTCTCCTCTTCCCTTCTTTCCTCCTTCTCCTCTTCCCTTCTTTCCTCCTCCTCCTCCTCCCTTCTCTCCTCCTTCTCCTCTTCCCTTCTCTCCTCCTTCTCCTCTTCCCTTCTCTCCTCCTTCTCCTCTTCCCTTCTCTCCTCCTTCTCCTCTTCCCTTCTCTCCTCCTTCTCCTCTTCCCTTCTCTCCTCCTTCTCCTCTTCCATTCTCTCCTCCTCCTTCTCCTCTTCCCTTCTCTCCTCCTCCTCTCCCCTTCTCTCCTCCTTCTCCTCTTCCCTTCTCTCCTCCTCCTCTTCCCTTCTCTCCTCCACCTTTCTCTCCTTAGCCCTTTTCTCCTCTTCCCTTTCCTCCTCTTTCTTTTCCTCCCCCTCTCTCCCGCTGAGCTCTGGGAAGGCTGCGGGGGTGTCGGGAGCCGTTTTTGGAGATATGGGTACCGTGGAGAGAGAATGAAACTCCACCTGCCAGCCTACTTGCAGCTCAGTGTCATTAATCTCCACGTCCGTCCTCCTAGAGGATGATGGGAAAAGGAAGGCATCTGCGCTGAACCCCTGGGGTGGGGTCATGGGGCTGGTGGCTACAGAGTGGTACTGAACCACCTCCAGACTCCTAGAGGCTGCTGGGAAGCGGAAGGCATCGGCCCCCTGGGAGGGGGTCATGGGGCTGGTGGCTACAGAATGGTACTGAACCACCTCCAGACTCCTAGAGGCTGCTGGGAAGAGGAAGGCATCGGCGCTGAACCCCTGGGGTGGGGTCAATGGGCTGGTGGCTACAGAGTGGTACTGAACCACCTCCAGACTCCTAGAGGCTGCTGGGAAGAGGAAGGCATCGGCCCCCTGGGGTGGGGTCATGGGGCTGGTGGCTACAGAGTGGTACTGAACCACCTCCAGACTCCTAGAGGCTGCTGGGAAAAGGAAGGCATCGGCCCCCTGGGAGGGGGTCATGGGGCTGGTGGCTACAGAATGGTACTGAACCACCTCCAGACTCCTAGAGGCTGCTGGGAAGAGGAAGGCATCGGCGCTGAACCCCTGGGGTGGGGTCAATGGGCTGGTGGCTACAGAGTGGTACTGAACCACCTCCAGACTCCTAGAGGCTGCTGGGAAGAGGAAGGCATCGGCCCCCTGGGAGGGGGTCATGGGGCTGGTGGCTACAGAATGGTACTGAACCACCTCCAGACTCCTAGAGGCTGCTGGGAAGAGGAAGGCATCGGCCCCCTGGGGTGGGGTCATGGGGCTGGTGGCTACAGAGTGGTACTGAACCACCTCCAGACTCCTAGAGGCTGCTGGGAAGAGGAAGGCATCGGCCCCCTGGGGTGGGGTCATGGGGCTGGTGGCTACAGAGTGGTACTGAACCACCTCCAGACTCCTAGAGACTGCTGGGAAGAGGAAGGTGTCGGTGCCGACCCCCTCGGGTGGGGTCAATGGGCTGGTGGCTACAGAGTGGTACTGACCCACCTCCAGACTAACCTGTGTCTGCTGCTTCCGGGCCAGGGAGCCAGGGACTGGAGGGCTAATTAAAGGGGGCTGGAGCTGTTCTGTCTGGTTGGTTTGGGCAGTTCCACTCCTTTCCAGTAGGCTGCACTGCTCTGTCTGGTTGGGTTGGGCAGTTCTACTCCTGTCCAGTAGGCTGCGCTGTTCTGTCTGGTTGGTTTGGGCAGTTCCACTCCTGTCCAGTAGGCTGCGCTGTTCTGTCTGGTTGGTTTGGGCAGTTCCACTCCTGTCCAGTAAGCTGCAATGCTCTGTCTGGTCGGGTTGGGCAGTTCCACTCCTGTCCAGTAGGCTGCGCTGTTCTGTCCGGTTGGTTTGGGCAGTTCCACTCCTGTTCAGTAGGCTGCACTGTTCTGTCTGGTTGGTTTGGGCAGTTCCACTCCTGTTCAGTAGGCTGCGCTGTTCTGTCTGGTTGGTTTGGGCAGTTCCACTCCTGTCCAGTAGGCTACGCTGCTCTGTCTGGTTGGTTTGCTCCTCACTAAAGCGGAGCATCGCTTCTTCTCCTATGTGTTCTGGGTGCTTGTTTTTAGTCAGAGATTGTGGTGATGTCATTTGCTTCGTTTCCGTTCGGATGTCTTCACCGGATGGAGGGAGAGAATCTTCCTGTCTGTTTCCGTGTGAGTGTAGGTTCATGACAGTCCCTGTGGTTTTGGGTTGAGCTGTATCGTCACTCCTCCCATCGTCCAGGCTGTTTTGGGGCACCGGAGGAAGGACTTTCACCCCTTCACTGTTGTCTACCTCCACAGACCCTTCAGGCTCAGTGCAGTGAATAAATGACATAGTCTCCCTTCTCTCCTCCTCCTCTTCTTCCTCAACTCCAAAGCGGTCATGATGGGTCACCAGAATGGTAATCTCTTGATCGACAGTGTCCCCAGTCGCCCCATGTCGCCCTCTCCTTTTAACCTCCTCTGGTTCACCAGCGTAGTTGTGACAGAGTCCGTCAGTCTGAGGATCTGAGTAAACAGAGCTATCTGGAGGGATGTTGGACTGAGACTTTGTCTCTTCAGCCACCTCCTCTTTCGGAGCGCTACATTTCAGTACCGGAGCTAACATCAGACGAGGAGTAACTACAACAGGGTCCGATGTCGTTTCCCTCTCGTCCCTCCCCTGTTTCTCTCTCCTCTCCTCCTTCCTCTCCTCGTCTTCTCTCCTCCTTCCTCTCCTCGTCTCCTCTCCCCCTTCCTCTCCTCGTCTCCTCTCCTCCTTCCTCTCCTCGTCTTCTCTCCTGCTGAGCTCTGGGAAGGCAGCAGGGACGATGGGGGTGTTGTTTGAAGTGATGGATGCTGTGGCAACAGAACAGAACTCCAGCTGGTGCCCCTCTTGCAGCTCTGCATCTTTAGTCTTCACCCCCTGACCCATACAGGCTGCTGGGAAGAGGAAGGCATCGGCCCCCTGGGGTGGGGTCATGGTGCTGGTGGCTACAGAGTGGTACTGAACCACCTCCAGACTCCTAGAGGCTGCTGGGAAGAGGAAGGTGTCGGAGCCGGCCCCCTGGGGTGGGGTGATAGGGCTGGTGGCTACAGAGTGGTACTGAACCACCTCCAGACTCCTAGAGGCTGCTGGGAAGAGGAAGGCATCGGCCCCCTGGGAGGGGGTCATGGGGCTGGTGGCTACAGAGTGGTACTGAACCACCTCCAGACTCCTAGAGGCTGCTGGGAAAAGGAAGGCATCGGCCCCCTGGGGTGGGGTCATGGGGTTGGTGGCTACAGAATGGTACTGAACCACCTCCAGACTAACCTGGGTCTGCATGTGTTGTCTCTCACTCTGCTCCTCTCTCTTCTTCTCTTTCTCTCTCTCTTTGTCTTTATTTATCTCTCCATCTTTCTCTTCACCGAACTCCTTCTCTTTATCCCTCTCTCCATATTTCTTTCTAACATCCTCTATCCCTCTCTTCTCCACTTTCTCTCTCTCCTCCTCCAGGGAGAATTCTCTGTGTTTCGATGTGTTTAAGAATAAGTCCTCCTCTGTTGCATGGTCCTGTACTGAGGGGAATATTTGAACAGTGGGCGTTTCAAACTCAGCACGCCCTGTAATCTGAGTGCTTTCCACCACAGGGTGTGAGTCCAGCTGAACAGAAACATCACCTGAGTCCACTGCTCTAATAGCTGTGATAGGTGTGATAGTTGTGTCTCCATGCTCCAACAACTCCCCATCCACCCCCACACCAATCATAGTGTGCACGTGAGGTTTTGGTTGACAGTCTTGATTAACAGACTGGTGACTGCTATCCATACGAGGCTCCTCAGGGGCAGTGGTGATGTCAGAGGTTCCTGTGTACACAGTGGTGATGTCAGAGGTTCCTGTGTACACAGTGGTGATGTCAGAGGTTCCTGTGCACACAGGGGTGATATAGGAAATATCTACAGTAGTACAGTGATGCTCTACAGATAACATTTGAGATTTAAGACATGTGATTCAAGATACCATTTCATCTCTAAGGCATGTGATTCAAGATACCATTTCAGCTCTAAGGCTTGTGATTCAAGATACCATTTCAGCTCTAAGGCTTGTGATTCAAGCTACCATTTCAGCTTTATGGCATGGGATTTTTAATTTTTAAATTTTTAATTTATCCATTATTTTACCAGGTAAGTTGACTGAGAACAAGTTCTCATTTGCAGCAAAGACCTGGGGAATAGTTACAGGGGAGAGGAGGGGGATGAATGAGCCAATTGTAAAAATACCATTTCAGATTTATGGCTTGTGATTCAAGATACCATTTCAGCTTTAAGGCATGTGATTCCAGATACCATTTCAGATTTATGGCTTGTGATTCAAGATACCATTTCAGCTCTACGGCAAGTAATTCAAGATACCATTTCAGCTCTAAGGCATGTGATTCAAGATACCATTTCAGCTCTAAGGCTTGTGATTCAAGATACCATTTCAGCTCTAAGGCTTGTGATTCAAGATACCATTTCAGCTTTAAGGCATGTGATTCAAGATACCATTTTCAGTCAATCAACGTTGGTACAACATACTCTGGAGAGTCGCACTATCGTGACTTCGGGTTGAAGGATCTACAATCACACCTGACAACGACAATGACATCTTCACCTCAACTGGAATCCCAGCCTGCCACAGGTGATAAGCATGAGCTTCATTCCTTCAATTATTTACCCTCTTCAGGAACGATTCACACTACTAAAACAAACAATTGGAAAACGTTACGCCAACTAAACTGTCCCGTAGTGGGTAGAGCACGCTCACCTCCTGGACGTTGTGTCGCTGAAGGCTATACTTCTTCTAATCAATTTAACTAACTAAACAATTAGTTCATCTTCAATTTGCTGATGCAAATGAGTAAGATGGCTAAGAAAATGACCCGAAATGACTAAAGCCGGTTTTGGGTGTGGAGATCATGCCCCAAGTCATGCGTTTTTTTAGCATTTCTCCAGAAGATACTCACACAATCTATGTGTAGATTGTTTTGGCATGGAGCACGGTCAGGCGGCCCTCACTCAAACCAGTCCGTGTGCACATTGCCACGTACTGCGTACAAACTCCCTGGAAAGACGTGTAGCATCCTGTTACGTTCCCCAGTTTATGTGTTGTAGTTTGTGTTTGTGCATTGTGTTTATTTCAGGAAATGGCTCCGGAAATCCCTCAAGCAGCTGATTGGTCGACTCCATGGCTAATTGGAGAGCTGACTCCGCCCACTCGTCAATTTTTTACTCGCACCTACAGTCCATACCTTTTTCGCTTCACAGAGAGTTTAGTTGTAGCAGGGTGTTGCGTCACTTCTTCATAGAGGCGGTGCGTAACACATCCTTGAGGAAGTTTGTAGTTAGCGATGGCGACTTGACTTTCCCGGATGCCAGTACCTCGGCTGGGACCGAGGAACAGGAAGCGGAGATGGATTGGGTGGTCAGAGCAAATGTCTTGTCTGCCTGGGTGTGGGGTATGTGGTGTCTGCCTGGGCGTGGGGTATGGGGTGTCTGCCTGGGTGTGGGGTATGTGGTGTCTGCCTGGGCGTGGGGTATGGGGTGTCTGCCTGGGTGTGAGGTATGTGGTGTCTGCCTGGGCGTGAGGTATGTGGTGTCTGCCTGGGCGTGAGGTATGTGGTGTCTGCCTGGGTGTGGGGTATGTGGTGTCTGCCTGGGCGTGGGGTATGTGGTGTCTGCCTGGGTGTGGGGTATGTGGTGTCTGCCTGGGCGTGTCTGCCTGGGTGTGTGGTATGTGGTGTCTGCCTGGGCGTGGGGTATGTGGTGTCTGCCTGGGCGTGGGGTATGGGGTGTCTGCCTGGGCGTGGGGTATGGGGTGTCTGCCTGGGTGTGTGGTATGTGGTGTCTGCCTGGGTATGGGGTATGCTGTGGCTGCCTGCACCCAAACCTGCTCCTGTGCTCGCTGTTGCTGGTTACGGGAGGCTACTTGAAGAGAGGGGATGGTCAGGTTCGATGGGCACCTTCCGCCACCTGTGTCTGCCTCGGTCAAGCACCACTTGCCTCTCTTCCCAGACTTGTTGATGAAGGGTCCAGTCCCACCTTGGTGATCCGATCCTACGTGGGCTTTCGTGACCGGGCTAGATAAATTAGCACTGCATAGTGTGCTAGCCATGTTGGTTAACTCGCCGAGGCGAGCTAGCTATTATTAACTATTCCTGCCTCGCCAAGGTGGAGTTGCTGGGGTAGCTCTCTTGTTTAGTATACATAGTGTTAATTCACTTGGTTTTCACTCCCTCCTGACTAACATCGACTAGCACTAGCTAGCACAAGCATCAACTAGCACTAGCTAGCACTAACATCAACTAGCAATAGCTAGCACTAGCTAGCACCAACATCGACTAGCACTAACATCGACTAGCACTAGCTAGCACTAACATCAACTAGCACTAACATTGACTAGCACTAGCTAGCACTAACATTGACTAGCACTAGCTAGCACTAACATTGACTAGCACTAGCTAGCACTAACATCAACTAGCACTAGCTAGCACTAACATCAACTAGCACTAGCTAGCACTAACATCAACTAGCACTAGCTAGCACTAACATCGACTAGCACTAGCTAGCACTAACATCAACTAGCACTAGCTAGCATTAACATCAACTAGCACTAGCTAGCACTTACATCGACTAGCACTAGCTAGCACTAACATCGACTAGAACTAGCTAGCACTAACATCAACTAGCACTAGCTAGCACTAACATCAACTAGCACTAGCTAGCACTAACATCGACTAGCACTAGCTAGCACTAACATCAACTAGCACTAGCTAGCACTAACATCAACTAGCACTAGCTAGCACTAACATCGACTAGCACTAGATTAACTTCCGGCGAATGAAACTTACTAGCTTTCTCCCTGCTTTATAGCAACCCCCAGGGGTGACAGTGACAAGTTTGGTCACTGTCCACAAGGGGGTGCCCCTCCCCCATAGGCGGTTCAGCACTGGGATTCATTGGTGATTCCTGCCTGTAGCTCAGTAGTCCCTATGAGGTGTCTAGTGATACAGTTTATGGGCTCTATAGATGATTCATTATTGGTAGCAGAGTCGAGGGAACGAGCAAGGTTGGACAAGACCATGCTATTATCCCACATGCAGTTTATGTGGTTCATAGGAGACCCCAAATGAGCTCCCTGTCTCCAGCTCAATGCTTTTCATTCCTGGGAATTAGATTAATTTATGTACAGCAACGTTTGTCCCATTCCCAGCTAAGTTACAAGGTGCTTTGTCACCAGTACCTCTGACTGGTCGGTAGGGTAAGCTCCATGATAAAGTTCCTGCAATGTGTCTATTTTTAATGCGTCTGGTCCACGATTGGGTGCCAGCCGGTTACCGGAACTCGTCTTACCGCCTAAACCGAGTGAGGCTCTTTGTGACAACAGTACCCCCAGGTGGCCAAACGGGGTACGTCACGGATCGCCGGAGACCGTGTACACTGAGTGGGCCTGGGTTTTAGCCAAACCTTGGCTTATAAACACAGTTTTTCAAACCGAGTTCCACAGTGTTCACAGGTCTTGTCTCCCGTATGTGAGTTCAGTGAAAAGTCTTCCTTCTCAATGTTCAGACACACGGTTGTCAGGAGAGGTGGAAATGGAAGGAGCCCCAATCTCTCTCAGTCCACAAGGTGGCACCCCTTCAGGGCAACCCACTGTCTGCTCCGACCAACTGTGCGCATGTGCAGTGTCTCCCTGGATTATGCGAACTGTGATGTCAGGGTACAGGCATTCAGTCTGCAAGGGTGCTTTCCACAAGAGGGTTGTATGCGTAAAAATGGCAAGCATTTGAGCTCTGGTCCCAAGATAAAGGACTTGTTCCTTTTCAGTGCTCTGTAAGGGACATTCTTATGTTCCGACAGGAGCTTTTCAAGTATTCTCCTCTTGAAAAGTGTACATGGCCGCTGTCTCGGCGTGTCATGTGGGAATTGACGGAAACCTCACCGGGTGCTCATCCCCTGTTGGTGCCATTCCGGAAAGGTCTACATCGTCTCAGACCGGTCCCGCACGGGGCGCTGGTTTTGGAGGCAATTGAACAGAACCGGGATATCCGATTATGTGACCAACGTTTTTGTCTGTTTTACTAATCCAGCTAGCAGCAGGGCGCTCTCTAAGCGGTGTCTCTCCCAATCTATTGTGGGGGCTATCTCCCTGGTGTATAACAGCAAGAGGCAAAGGTTACCTAGCAGTGTACACATTCACACCACCAGGGGTCTGGGCAGCGTCTTGGGTGTTGTTTAAAAGGGTTCAATGTTTCTGCTGCGGGGAGTTGGGCATCGCTACACACTTTTTGTGAGGTTTTTATCGCTTGGATGTCACTGTTCTCAGTATAGCCCACGGTGTGAAAGAGACAAAGGAGGAAGTCACTAGGCAGTGTGCCATGTGCATAATATCCAGACTGACGCATCTGGCAGGGTGAGTCTGGGTGGTCTGCCATCGGCTGTTACTTTAGTGTCCGTTTTGGGTCGGCTTGGGGGCGTGATTATATTTCCCCATAGTATGTTGTACCGAAGTTGACTGGCTGGAAGGGAACGTAATGTTATGACTATAACTACTGTTCGCTGAAGGAGGGAAAAGAGGTATAACGCCTGTTTGGCACTGCACTGCCCGGTCTTGGGCTCGGTGAAAAGCGCTATTAAACTGAGGGAATTAATCCGAGCTTCACGCTTATCACCTGTGTAAATCGGGCTTCCAGAGAGGCGCAAGGTTTCATCTCATGTCAAGCGTGATTGTAAATCATTCAATCAAAGTCGTAAGAGTGTGACTCCGCATAAGTATGTTGTACCTTGTTTTCCCTCCTTCTGGGAACACTAGTTATAGTCATAACGTTACGATATAATTTCAGCTCGATGGCCTGAGAATCAAGATAACGAAATAGTGTCAATGTCAAATGAGGGTTAGAAAGCATTACGTTGTTGTTTGTTGAAGAATCAACATCTACCACTTACTCAGGTGTGTAAGTTTAACCGACCAATATAGAACTAGTCCCTATCCTACAACATCTAACACTTACTCAGGTGTGTAAGTTTAACCGACCAATATAGAACTAGTCCCTATCCTACAACATCTACCACTTACTCAGGTGTGTAAGTTTAACCGACCAATATAGAACTAGTCCCTATCCTACAACATCTACCACTTACTCAGGTGTGTAAGTTTAACCGACCAATATAGAACTAGTCCCTATCCTACAACATCTCCCACTTACTCAGGTGTGTACGTTTAACCGACCAATATAGAACTAGTCCCTATCCTACAACATCTCCCACTTACTCAGGTGTGTACGTTTAACCGACCAATATAGAACTAGTCCCTATCCTACAACATCTACCACTTACTCAGGTGTGTACGTTTAACCGACCAATATAGAACTAGTCCCTATCCTACAACATCTCCCACTTACTCAGGTGTGTACGTTTAACCGACCAATATAGAACTAGTCCCTATCCTACAACATCTACCACTTACTCAGGTGTGTAAGTTTAACCGACCAATATAGAACTAGTCCCTATCCTACAACATCTACCACTTACTCAGGTGTGTAAATTTAACCGACCAATATAGAACTAGTCCCTATCCTACAACATCTACCACTTACTCAGGTGTGTAAGTTTAACCGACCAATATAGAACTAGTCCCTATACTACAACATCTACCACTTACTCAGGTGTGTACGTTTAACCGACCAATATAGAACTAGTCCCTATCCTACAACATCTACCACTTACTCAGGTGTGTACGTTTAACCGACCAATATAGAACTAGTCCCTATCCTACAACATCTCCCACTTACTCAGGTGTGTACGTTTAACCGACCAATATAGAACTAGTCCCTATCCTACAACATCTACCACTTACTCAGGTGTGTAAGTTTAACCGACCAATATAGAACTAGTCCCTATCCTACAACATCTACCACTTACTCAGGTGTGTACGTTTAACCGACCAATATAGAACTAGTCCCTATCCTACAACATCTACCACTTACTCAGGTGTGTAAGTTTAACCGACCAATATAGAACTAGTCCCTATCCTACAACATCTCCCACTTACTCAGGTGTGTACGTTTAACCGACCAATATAGAACTATTCCCTATCCTACAACATCTACCACTTACTCAGGTGTGTACCTTTAACCGACCAATATAGAACTAGTCCCTATCCTACAACATCTACCACTTACTCAGGTGTGTACGTTTAACCGACCAATATAGAACTAGTCCCTATCCTACAACATCTACCACTTACTCAGGTGTGTACGTTTAACCGACCAATATAGAACTAGTCCCTATCCTACAACATCTACCACTTACTCAGGTGTGTACGTTTAACCGACCAATATAGAACTAGTCCCTATCCTACAACATCTACCACTTACTCAGGTGTGTAAGTTTAACCGACCAATATAGAACTAGTCCCTATCCTACAACATCTACCACTTACTCAGGTGTGTAAATTTAACCGACCAATATAGAACTAGTCCGTATCCTACAACATCTACCACTTACTCAGGTGTGTAAGTTTAACCGACCAATATAGAACTAGTCCCTATCCTACAACATCTACCACTTACTCAGGTGTGTACGTTTAACCGACCAATATGGAACTAGTCCCTATCCTACAACATCTACCACTTACTCAGGTGTGTACGTTTAACCGACCAATATAGAACTAGTCCCTATCCTACAACATCTACCACTTACTCAGGTGTGTACGTTTAACCGACCAATATAGAACTAGTCCCTATCCTACAACATCTAACACTTACTCAGGTGTGTACGTTTAACCGACCAATATAGAACTAGTCCCTATCCTACAACATCTAACACTTACTCAGGTGTGTACGTTTAACCGACCAATATAGAACTAGTCCCTATCCTACAACATCTACCACTTACTCAGGTGTGTAAGTTTAACCGACCAATATAGAACTAGTCCCTATCCTACAACATCTACCACTTACTCAGGTGTGTACGTTTAACCGACCAATATGGAACTAGTCCCTATCCTACAACATCTACCACTTACTCAGGTGTGTACGTTTAACCGTATAGAACTAGTCCCTATCCTACAACATCTACCACTTACTCAGGTGTGTACGTTTAACCGACCAATATAGAACTAGTCCCTATCCTACAACATCTAACACTTACTCAGGTGTGTACGTTTAACCGACCAATATAGAACTAGTCCCTATCCTACAACATCTAACACTTACTCAGGTGTGTACGTTTAACCGACCAATATAGAACTAGTCCCTATCCTACAACATCTACCACTTACTCAGGTGTGTAAGTTTAACCGACCAATATAGAACTAGTCCCTATCCTACAACATCTACCACTTACTCAGGTGTGTAAGTTTAACCGACCAATATAGAACTAGTCCCTATCCTACAACATCTACCACTTACTCAGGTGTGTACGTTTAACCAACCAATATAGAACTAGTCCCTATCCTACAACATCTACCACTTACTCAGGTGTGTAAGTTTAACCGACCAATATAGAACTAGTCCCTATCCTACAACATCTACCACTTACTCAGGTGTGTACGTTTAACCGACCAATATAGAACTAGTCCCTATCCTACAACATCTACCACTTACTCAGGTGTGTAAGTTTAACCGACCAATATAGAACTAGTCCCTATCCTACAACATCTCCCACTTACTCAGGTGTGTAAGTTTAACCGACCAATATAGAACTAGTCCCTATCCTACAACATCTCCCACTTACTCAGGTGTGTAAGTTTAACCGACCAATATAGAACTAGTCCCTATCCTACAACATCTCCCACTTACTCAGGTGTGTACGTTTAACCGACCAATATAGATCTAGTCCCTATCCTACAACATCTCCCACTTACTCATGTGTGTAAGTTTAACCGACCAATATAGAACTAGTCCCTATCCTACAACATCTACCACTTTCTCAGGTGTGTACGTTTAACCGACCAATATAGAACTAGTCCCTATCCTACAACATCTCCCACTTACTCAGGTGTGTACGTTTAACCGACCAATATAGAACTAGTCCCTATCCTACAACATCTCCCACTTACTCAGGTGTGTACGTTTAACCGACCAATATAGAACTAGTCCCTATCCTACAACATCTACCACTTACTCAGGTGTGTACGTTTAAACGACCAATATAGAACTAGTCCCTATCCTACAACATCTACCACTTACTCAGGTGTCTAAGTTTAACCGACCAATATAGAACTAGTCCCTATCCTACAACATCTCCCACTTACTCAGGTGTGTACGTTTAACCGACCAATATAGAACTAGTCCCTATCCTACAACATCTCCCACTTACTCAGGTGTGTACGTTTAACCGACCAATATAGAACTAGTCCCTATCCTACAACATCTCCCACTTACTCAGGTGTGTACGTTTAACCGACCAATATAGAACTAGTCCCTATCCTACAACATCTCCCACTTACTCAGGTGTGTACGTTTAACCGACCAATATGGAACTAGTCCCTATCCTACAACATCTCCCACTTACTCAGGTGTGTACGTTTAACCGACCAATATGGAACTAGTCCCTATCCTACAACATCTCCCACTTACTCAGGTGTGTAAGTTTAACCGACCAATATAGAACTAGTCCCTATCCTACAACATCTCCCACTTACTCAGGTGTGTACGTTTAACCGACCAATATAGAACTAGTCCCTATCCTACAACATCTCCCACTTACTCAGGTGTGTACGTTTAACCGACCAATATAGAACTAGTCCCTATCCTACAACATCTACCACTTACTCAGGTGTGTACGTTTAACCGACCAATATAGAACTAGTCCCTATCCTACAACATCTCCCACTTACTCAGGTGTGTACGTTTAACCGACCAATATAGAACTAGTCCCTATCCTACAACATCTACCACTTACTCAGGTGTGTAAGTTTAACCGACCAATATAGAACTAGTCCCTATCCTACAACATCTCCCACTTACTCAGGTGTGTAAGTTTAACCGACCAATATAGAACTAGTCCCTATCCTACAACATCTACCACTTACTCAGGTGTGTAAGTTTAACCGACCAATATAGAACTAGTCCCTATCCTACAACATCTACCACTTACTCAGGTGTGTACCTTTAACCGACCAATATAGAACTAGTCCCTATCCTACAACATCTACCACTTACTCAGGTGTGTACCTTTAACCGACCAATATAGAACTAGTCCCTATCCTACAACATCTCCCACTTACTCAGGTGTGTACGTTTAACCGACCAATATAGAACTAGTCCCTATCCTACAACATCTCCCACTTACTCAGGTGTGTACGTTTAACCGACCAATATGGAACTAGTCCCTATCCTACAACATCTCCCACTTACTCAGGTGTGTACGTTTAACCGACCAATATGGAACTAGTCCCTAACCTACAACATCTCCCACTTACTCAGGTGTGTAAGTTTAACCGACCAATATAGAACTAGTCCCTATCCTACAACATCTACCACTTACTCAGGTGTGTAAGTTTAACCGACCAATATAGAACTAGTCCCTATCCTACAACATCTACCACTTACTCAGGTGTGTACCTTTAACCGACCAATATAGAACTAGTCCCTATCCTACAACATCTACCACTTACTCAGGTGTGTACCTTTAACCGACCAATATAGAACTAGTCCCTATCCTACAACATCTACCACTTACTCAGGTGTGTAAGTTTAACCGACCAATATAGAACTAGTCCCTATCCTACAACATCTCCCACTTACTCAGGTGTGTACGTTTAACCGACCAATATGGAACTAGTCCCTATCCTACAACATCTCCCACTTACTCAGGTGTGTACGTTTAACCGACCAATATGGAACTAGTCCCTATCCTACAACATCTCCCACCTACTCAGGTGTGTACGTTTAACCGACCAATATGGAACTAGTCCCTATCCTACAACATCTCCCACTTACTCAGGTGTGTAAGTTTAACCGACCAATATAGAACTAGTCCCTATCCTACAACATCTACCACTTACTCAGGTGTGTAAGTTTAACCGACCAATATAGAACTAGTCCCTATCCTACAACATCTACCACTTACTCAGGTGTGTACGTTTAACCGACCAATATAGATCTAGTCCCTATCCTACAACATCTCCCACTTACTCATGTGTGTAAGTTTAACCGACCAATATAGAACTAGTCCCTATCCTACAACATCTACCACTTACTCAGGTGTGTACGTTTAACCGACCAATATAGAACTAGTCCCTATGCTACAACATCTCCCACTTACTCAGGTGTGTACGTTTAACCGACCAATATAGAACTAGTCCCTATCCTACAACATCTCCCACTTACTCAGGTGTGTACGTTTAACCGACCAATATAGAACTAGTCCCTATCCTACAACATCTACCACTTACTCAGGTGTGTACGTTTAAACGACCAATATAGAACTAGTCCCTATCCTACAACATCTACCACTTACTCAGGTGTCTAAGTTTAACCGACCAATATAGAACTAGTCCCTATCCTACAACATCTCCCACTTACTCAGGTGTGTACGTTTAACCGACCAATATAGAACTAGTCCCTATCCTACAACATCTCCCACTTACTCAGGTGTGTACGTTTAACCGACCAATATAGAACTAGTCCCTATCCTACAACATCTCCCACTTACTCAGGTGTGTACGTTTAACCGACCAATATAGAACTAGTCCCTATCCTACAACATCTCCCACTTACTCAGGTGTGTACGTTTAACCGACCAATATGGAACTAGTCCCTATCCTACAACATCTCCCACTTACTCAGGTGTGTACGTTTAACCGACCAATATGGAACTAGTCCCTATCCTACAACATCTCCCACTTACTCAGGTGTGTAAGTTTAACCGACCAATATAGAACTAGTCCCTATCCTACAACATCTCCCACTTACTCAGGTGTGTACGTTTAACCGACCAATATAGAACTAGTCCCTATCCTACAACATCTCCCACTTACTCAGGTGTGTACGTTTAACCGACCAATATAGAACTAGTCCCTATCCTACAACATCTACCACTTACTCAGGTGTGTACGTTTAACCGACCAATATAGAACTAGTCCCTATCCTACAACATCTCCCACTTACTCAGGTGTGTACGTTTAACCGACCAATATAGAACTAGTCCCTATCCTACAACATCTACCACTTACTCAGGTGTGTAAGTTTAACCGACCAATATAGAACTAGTCCCTATCCTACAACATCTACCACTTACTCAGGTGTGTAAGTTTAACCGACCAATATAGAACTAGTCCCTATCCTACAACATCTCCCACTTACTCAGGTGTGTACGTTTAACCGACCAATATAGAACTAGTCCCTATCCTACAACATCTCCCACTTACTCAGGTGTGTACGTTTAACCGACCAATATGGAACTAGTCCCTATCCTACAACATCTCCCACTTACTCAGGTGTGTACGTTTAACCGACCAATATGGAACTAGTCCCTAACCTACAACATCTCCCACTTACTCAGGTGTGTAAGTTTAACCGACCAATATAGAACTAGTCCCTATCCTACAACATCTACCACTTACTCAGGTGTGTAAGTTTAACCGACCAATATAGAACTAGTCCCTATCCTACAACATCTACCACTTACTCAGGTGTGTACCTTTAACCGACCAATATAGAACTAGTCCCTATCCTACAACATCTACCACTTACTCAGGTGTGTACCTTTAACCGACCAATATAGAACTAGTCCCTATCCTACAACATCTACCACTTACTCAGGTGTGTACGTTTAACCGACCAATATAGAACTAGTCCCTATCCTACAACATCTCCCACTTACTCAGGTGTGTACGTTTAACCGACCAATATAGAACTAGTCCCTATCCTACAACATCTACCACTTACTCAGGTGTGTAAGTTTAACCGACCAATATAGAACTAGTCCCTATCCTACAACATCTACCACTTACTCAGGTGTGTAAGTTTAACCGACCAATATAGAACTAGTCCCTATCCTACAACATCTCCCACTTACTCAGGTGTGTACGTTTAACCGACCAATATAGAACTAGTCCCTATCCTACAACATCTCCCACTTACTCAGGTGTGTACCTTTAACCGACCAATATAGAACTAGTCCCTATCCTACAACATCTCCCACTTACTCAGGTGTGTACGTTTAACCGACCAATATAGAACTAGTCCCTATCCTACAACATCTACCACTTACTCAGGTGTGTACGTTTAACCGACCAATATAGAACTAGTCCCTATCCTACAACATCTCCCACTTACTCAGGTGTGTACGTTTAACCGACCAATATAGAACTAGTCCCTATCCTACAACATCTACCACTTACTCAGGTGTGTAAGTTTAACCGACCAATATAGAACTAGTCCCTATCCTACAACATCTCCCACTTACTCAGGTGTGTACGTTTAACCGACCAATATAGAACTAGTCCCTATCCTACAACATCTCCCACTTACTCAGGTGTGTACGTTTAACCGACCAATATGGAACTAGTCCCTATCCTACAACATCTCCCACTTACTCAGGTGTGTACGTTTAACCGACCAATATGGAACTAGTCCCTAACCTACAACATCTCCCACTTACTCAGGTGTGTAAGTTTAACCGACCAATATAGAACTAGTCCCTATCCTACAACATCTACCACTTACTCAGGTGTGTAAGTTTAACCGACCAATATAGAACTAGTCCCTATCCTACAACATCTACCACTTACTCAGGTGTGTACCTTTAACCGACCAATATAGAACTAGTCCCTATCCTACAACATCTACCACTTACTCAGGTGTGTACCTTTAACCGACCAATATAGAACTAGTCCCTATCCTACAACATCTACCACTTACTCAGGTGTGTACGTTTAACCGACCAATATAGAACTAGTCCCTATCCTACAACATCTCCCACTTACTCAGGTGTGTACGTTTAACCGACCAATATAGAACTAGTCCCTATCCTACAACATCTACCACTTACTCAGGTGTGTAAGTTTAACCGACCAATATAGAACTAGTCCCTATCCTACAACATCTACCACTTACTCAGGTGTGTAAGTTTAACCGACCAATATAGAACTAGTCCCTATCCTACAACATCTCCCACTTACTCAGGTGTGTACGTTTAACCGACCAATATAGAACTAGTCCCTATCCTACAACATCTCCCACTTACTCAGGTGTGTACGTTTAACCGACCAATATGGAACTAGTCCCTATCCTACAACATCTCCCACTTACTCAGGTGTGTACGTTTAACCGACCAATATGGAACTAGTCCCTAACCTACAACATCTCCCACTTACTCAGGTGTGTAAGTTTAACCGACCAATATAGAACTAGTCCCTATCCTACAACATCTACCACTTACTCAGGTGTGTAAGTTTAACCGACCAATATAGAACTAGTCCCTATCCTACAACATCTACCACTTACTCAGGTGTGTACCTTTAACCGACCAATATAGAACTAGTCCCTATCCTACAACATCTACCACTTACTCAGGTGTGTACCTTTAACCGACCAATATAGAACTAGTCCCTATCCTACAACATCTCCCACTTACTCAGGTGTGTACGTTTAACCGACCAATATAGAACTAGTCCCTATCCTACAACATCTCCCACTTACTCAGGTGTGTACGTTTAACCGACCAATATGGAACTAGTCCCTATCCTACAACATCTCCCACTTACTCAGGTGTGTACGTTTAACCGACCAATATGGAACTAGTCCCTAACCTACAACATCTCCCACTTACTCAGGAGTGTAAGTTTAACCGACCAATATAGAACTAGTCCCTATCCTACAACATCTACCACTTACTCAGGTGTGTAAGTTTAACCGACCAATATAGAACTAGTCCCTATCCTACAACATCTACCACTTACTCAGGTGTGTACCTTTAACCGACCAATATAGAACTAGTCCCTATCCTACAACATCTACCACTTACTCAGGTGTGTACCTTTAACCGACCAATATAGAACTAGTCCCTATCCTACAACATCTACCACTTACTCAGGTGTGTAAGTTTAACCGACCAATATAGAACTAGTCCCTATCCTACAACATCTCCCACTTACTCAGGTGTGTACGTTTAACCAACCAATATAGAACTAGTCCCTATCCTACAACATCTCCCACTTACTCAGGTGTGTACGTTTAACCGACCAATATAGAACTAGTCCCTATCCAACAACATCTACCACTTACTCAGGTGTGTAAGTTTAACCGACCAATATAGAACTAGTCCCTATCCTACAACATCTACCACTTACTCAGGTGTGTACCTTTAACCGACCAATATAGAACTAGTCCCTATCCTACAACATCTACCACTTACTCAGGTGTGTAAGTTTAACCGACCAATATAGAACTAGTCCCTATCCTACAACATCTCCCACTTACTCAGGTGTGTACGTTTAACCGACCAATATAGAACTAGTCCCTATCCTACAACATCTCCCACTTACTCAGGTGTGTACGTTTAACCGACCAATATAGAACTAGTCCCTATCCTACAACATCTCCCACTTACTCAGGTGTGTACGTTTAACCGACCAATATAGAACTAGTCCCTATCCTACAACATCTCCCACTTACTCAGGTGTGTACGTTTAACCGACCAATATAGAACTAGTCCCTATCCTACAACATCTCCCACTTACTCAGGTGTGTACGTTTAACCGACCAATATGGAACTAGTCCCTATCCTACAACATCTCCCACTTACTCAGGTGTGTACGTTTAACCGACCAATATGGAACTAGTCCCTATCCTACAACATCTCCCACTTACTCAGGTGTGTAAGTTTAACCGACCAATATAGAACTAGTCCCTATCCTACAACATCTCCCACTTACTCAGGTGTGTACGTTTAACCGACCAATATAGAACTAGTCCCTATCCTACAACATCTACCACTTACTCAGGTGTGTACGTTTAACCGACCAATATAGAACTAGTCCCTATCCTACAACATCTCCCACTTACTCAGGTGTGTACGTTTAACCGACCAATATAGAACTAGTCCCTATCCTACAACATCTACCACTTACTCAGGTGTGTAAGTTTAACCGACCAATATAGAACTAGTCCCTATCCTACAACATCTACCACTTACTCAGGTGTGTAAGTTTAACCGACCAATATAGAACTAGTCCCTATCCTACAACATCTCCCACTTACTCAGGTGTGTACGTTTAACCGACCAATATAGAACTAGTCCCTATCCTACAACATCTCCCACTTACTCAGGTGTGTACGTTTAACCGACCAATATGGAACTAGTCCCTATCCTACAACATCTCCCACTTACTCAGGTGTGTACGTTTAACCGACCAATATGGAACTAGTCCCTAACCTACAACATCTCCCACTTACTCAGGTGTGTAAGTTTAACCGACCAATATAGAACTAGTCCCTATCCTACAACATCTACCACTTACTCAGGTGTGTAAGTTTAACCGACCAATATAGAACTAGTCCCTATCCTACAACATCTACCACTTACTCAGGTGTGTACCTTTAACCGACCAATATAGAACTAGTCCCTATCCTACAACATCTACCACTTACTCAGGTGTGTACCTTTAACCGACCAATATAGAACTAGTCCCTATCCTACAACATCTACCACTTACTCAGGTGTGTACGTTTAACCGACCAATATAGAACTAGTCCCTATCCTACAACATCTCCCACTTACTCAGGTGTGTACGTTTAACCGACCAATATAGAACTAGTCCCTATCCTACAACATCTACCACTTACTCAGGTGTGTAAGTTTAACCGACCAATATAGAACTAGTCCCTATCCTACAACATCTACCACTTACTCAGGTGTGTAAGTTTAACCGACCAATATAGAACTAGTCCCTATCCTACAACATCTCCCACTTACTCAGGTGTGTACGTTTAACCGACCAATATAGAACTAGTCCCTATCCTACAACATCTCCCACTTACTCAGGTGTGTACGTTTAACCGACCAATATGGAACTAGTCCCTATCCTACAACATCTCCCACTTACTCAGGTGTGTACGTTTAACCGACCAATATGGAACTAGTCCCTAACCTACAACATCTCCCACTTACTCAGGTGTGTAAGTTTAACCGACCAATATAGAACTAGTCCCTATCCTACAACATCTACCACTTACTCAGGTGTGTAAGTTTAACCGACCAATATAGAACTAGTCCCTATCCTACAACATCTACCACTTACTCAGGTGTGTACCTTTAACCGACCAATATGGAACTAGTCCCTAACCTACAACATCTCCCACTTACTCAGGTGTGTAAGTTTAACCGACCAATATAGAACTAGTCCCTATCCTACAACATCTACCACTTACTCAGGTGTGTAAGTTTAACCGACCAATATAGAACTAGTCCCTATCCTACAACATCTACCACTTACTCAGGTGTGTACCTTTAACCGACCAATATAGAACTAGTCCCTATCCTACAACATCTACCACTTACTCAGGTGTGTACCTTTAACCGACCAATATAGAACTAGTCCCTATCCTACAACATCTACCACTTACTCAGGTGTGTAAGTTTAACCGACCAATATAGAACTAGTCCCTATCCTACAACATCTCCCACTTACTCAGGTGTGTACGTTTAACCGACCAATATAGAACTAGTCCCTATCCTACAACATCTCCCACTTACTCAGGTGTGTACGTTTAACCGACCAATATGGAACTAGTCCCTATCCTACAACATCTCCCACTTACTCAGGTGTGTAAGTTTAACCGACCAATATAGAACTAGTCCCTATCCTACAACATCTACCACTTACTCAGGTGTGTAAGTTTAACCGACCAATATAGAACTAGTCCCTATCCTACAACATCTACCACTTACTCAGGTGTGTACCTTTAACCGACCAATATAGAACTAGTCCCTATCCTACAACATCTACCACTTACTCAGGTGTGTACCTTTAACCGACCAATATAGAACTAGTCCCTATCCTACAACATCTACCACTTACTCAGGTGTGTAAGTTTAACCGACCAATATAGAACTAGTCCCTATCCTACAACATCTCCCACTTACTCAGGTGTGTACGTTTAACCGACCAATATAGAACTAGTCCCTATCCTACAACATGTCCCACTTACTCAGGTGTGTACGTTTAACCGACCAATATGGAACTAGTCCCTATCCTACAACATCTCCCACTTACTCAGGTGTGTACGTTTAACCGACCAATATGGAACTAGTCCCTATCCTACAACATCTCCCACTTACTCAGGTGTGTAAGTTTAACCGACCAATATAGAACTAGTCCCTATCCTACAACATCTACCACTTACTCAGGTGTGTAAGTTTAACCGACCAATATAGAACTAGTCCCTATCCTACAACATCTACCACTTACTCAGGTGTGTACCTTTAACCGACCAATATAGAACTAGTCCCTATCCTACAACATCTACCACTTACTCAGGTGTGTAAGTTTAACCGACCAATATAGAACTAGTCCCTATCCTACAACATCTACCACTTACTCAGGTGTGTAAGTTTAACCGACCAATATAGAACTAGTCCCTATCCTACAACATCTCCCACTTACTCAGGTGTGTACGTTTAACCGACCAATATGGAACTAGTCCCTATCCTACAACATCTCCCACTTACTCAGGTGTGTACGTTTAACCGACCAATATGGAACTAGCCCCTATCCTACAACATCTCCCACTTACTCAGGTGTGTAAGTTTAACCGACCAATATAGAACTAGTCCCTATCCTACAACATCTACCACTTACTCAGGTGTGTAAGTTTAACCGACCAATATATAACTAGTCCCTATCCTACAACATCTACCACTTACTCAGGTGTGTACCTTTAACCGACCAATATAGAACTAGTCCCTATCCTACAACATCTACCACTTACTCAGGTGTGTAAGTTTAACCGACCAATATAGAACTAGTCCCTATCCTACAACATCTACCACTTACTCAGGTGTGTAAGTTTAACCGACCAATATAGAACTAGTCCCTATCCTACAACATCTCCCACTTACTCAGGTGTGTACGTTTAACCGACCAATATAGAACTAGTCCCTATCCTACAACATCTCCCACTTACTCAGGTGTGTACGTTTAACCGACCAATATGGAACTAGTCCCTATCCTACAACATCTCCCACTTACTCAGGTGTGTACGTTTAACCGACCAATATGGAACTAGTCCCTATCCTACAACATCTCCCACTTACTCAGGTGTGTAAGTTTAACCGACCAATATAGAACTAGTCCCTATCCTACAACATCTACCACTTACTCAGGTGTGTTTTAACCGACCAATATAGAACTAGTCCCTATCCTACAACATCTACCACTTACTCAGGTGTGTACCTTTAACCGACCAATATAGAACTAGTCCCTATCCTACAACATCTACCACTTACTCAGGTGTGTAAGTTTAACCGACCAATATAGAACTAGTCCCTATCCTACAACATCTACCACTTACTCAGGTGTGTAAGTTTAACCGACCAATATAGAACTAGTCCCTATCCTACAACATCTCCCACTTACTCAGGTGTGTACGTTTAACCGACCAATATGGAACTAGTCCCTATCCTACAACATCTCCCACTTACTCAGGTGTGTACGTTTAACCGACCAATATGGAACTAGCCCCTATCCTACAACATCTCCCACTTACTCAGGTGTGTAAGTTTAACCGACCAATATAGAACTAGTCCCTATCCTACAACATCTACCACTTACTCAGGTGTGTAAGTTTAACCGACCAATATATAACTAGTCCCTATCCTACAACATCTACCACTTACTCAGGTGTGTACCTTTAACCGACCAATATAGAACTAGTCCCTATCCTACAACATCTACCACTTACTCAGGTGTGTAAGTTTAACCGACCAATATAGAACTAGTCCCTATCCTACAACATCTACCACTTACTCAGGTGTGTAAGTTTAACCGACCAATATAGAACTAGTCCCTATCCTACAACATCTACCACTTACTCAGGTGTGTAAGTTTAACCGACCAATATAGAACTAGTCCCTATCCTACAACATCTACCACTTACTCAGGTGTGTACGTTTAACCGACCAATATAGAACTAGTCCCTATCCTACAACATCTACCACTTACTCAGGTGTGTACGTTTAACCGACCAATATAGAACTAGTCCCTATCCTACAACATCTACCACTTACTCAGGTGTGTAAGTTTAACCGACCAATATAGAACTAGTCCCTATCCTACAACATCTCCCACTTACTCAGGTGTGTAAGTTTAACCGACCAATATAGAACTAGTCCCTATCCTACAACATCTACCACTTACTCAGGTGTGTAAGTTTAACCGACCAATATAGAACTAGTCCCTATCCTACAACATCTCCCACTTACTCAGGTGTGTACGTTTAACCGACCAATATAGAACTAGTCCCTATCCTACAACATCTACCACTTACTCAGGTGTGTAAGTTTAACCGACCAATATAGAACTAGTCCCTATCCTACAACATCTACCACTTACTCAGGTGTGTAAGTTTAACCGACCAATATAGAACTAGTCCCTATCCTACAACATCTCCCACTTACTCAGGTGTGTACGTTTAACCGACCAATATAGAACTAGTCCCTATCCTACAACATCTCCCACTTACTCAGGTGTGTACGTTTAACCGACCAATATGGAACTAGTCCCTATCCTACAACATCTCCCACTTACTCAGGTGTGTACGTTTAACCGACCAATATGGAACTAGTCCCTAACCTACAACATCTCCCACTTACTCAGGTGTGTAAGTTTAACCGACCAATATAGAACTAGTCCCTATCCTACAACATCTACCACTTACTCAGGTGTGTAAGTTTAACCGACCAATATAGAACTAGTCCCTATCCTACAACATCTACCACTTACTCAGGTGTGTACCTTTAACCGACCAATATAGAACTAGTCCCTATCCTACAACATCTACCACTTACTCAGGTGTGTACCTTTAACCGACCAATATAGAACTAGTCCCTATCCTACAACATCTACCACTTACTCAGGTGTGTAAGTTTAACCGACCAATATAGAACTAGTCCCTATCCTACAACATCTACCACTTACTCAGGTGTGTACCTTTAACCGACCAATATAGAACTAGTCCCTATCCTACAACATCTACCACTTACTCAGGTGTGTAAGTTTAACCGACCAATATAGAACTAGTCCCTATCCTACAACATCTCCCACTTACTCAGGTGTGTAAGTTTAACCGACCAATATAGAACTAGTCCCTATCCTACAACATCTACCACTTACTCAGGTGTGTAAGTTTAACCGACCAATATAGAACTAGTCCCTATCCTACAACATCTCCCACTTACTCAGGTGTGTAAGTTTAACCGACCAATATAGAACTAGTCCCTATCCTACAACATCTCCCACTTACTCAGGTGTGTAAGTTTAACCGACCAATATAGAACTAGTCCCTATCCTACAACATCTCCCACTTACTCAGGTGTGTAAGTTTAACCGACCAATATAGAACTAGTCCCTATCCTACAACATCTCCCACTTACTCAGGTGTGTACGTTTAACCGACCAATATAGATCTAGTCCCTATCCTACAACATCTCCCACTTACTCAGGTGTGTAAGTTTAACCGACCAATATAGAACTAGTCCCTATCCTACAACATCTACCACTTACTCAGGTGTGTACGTTTAACCGACCAATATAGAACTAGTCCCTATCCTACAACATCTCCCACTTACTCAGGTGTGTACGTTTAACCGACCAATATAGTACTAGTCCCTATCCTACAACATCTCCCACTTACTCAGGTGTGTACGTTTAACCGACCAATATAGAACTAGTCCCTATCCTACAACATCTACCACTTACTCAGGTGTGTACGTTTAACCGACCAATATAGAACTAGTCCCTATCCTACAACATCTACCACTTACTCAGGTGTCTAAGTTTAACCGACCAATATAGAACTAGTCCCTATCCTACAACATCTCCCACTTACTCAGGTGTGTACGTTTAACCGACCATTATAGAACTAGTCCCTATCCTACAACATCTCCCACTTACTCAGGTGTGTACGTTTAACCGACCAATATAGAACTAGTCCCTATCCTACAACATCTCCCACTTACTCAGGTGTGTACGTTTAACCGACCAATATGGAACTAGTCCCTATCCTACAACATCTCCCACTTACTCAGGTGTGTACGTTTAACCGACCAATATGGAACTAGTCCCTATCCTACAACATCTCCCACTTACTCAGGTGTGTAAGTTTAACCGACCAATATAGAACTAGTCCCTATCCTACAACATCTCCCACTTACTCAGGTGTGTACGTTTAACCGACCAATATAGAACTAGTCCCTATCCTACAACATCTCCCACTTACTCAGGTGTGTACGTTTAACCGACCAATATAGAACTAGTCCCTATCCTACAACATCTACCACTTACTCAGGTGTGTACGTTTAACCGACCAATATAGAACTAGTCCCTATCCTACAACATCTCCCACTTACTCAGGTGTGTACGTTTAACCGACCAATATGGAACTAGTCCCTATCCTACAACATCTCCCACTTACTCAGGTGTGTAAGTTTAACCGACCAATATAGAACTAGTCCCTATCCTACAACATCTCCCACTTACTCAGGTGTGTACGTTTAACCGACCAATATAGAACTAGTCCCTATCCTACAACATCTCCCACTTACTCAGGTGTGTACGTTTAACCGACCAATATAGAACTAGTCCCTATCCTACAACATCTACCACTTACTCAGGTGTGTACGTTTAACCGACCAATATAGAACTAGTCCCTATCCTACAACATCTCCCACTTACTCAGGTGTGTACGTTTAACCGACCAATATAGAACTAGTCCCTATCCTACAACATCTACCACTTACTCAGGTGTGTAAGTTTAACCGACCAATATAGAACTAGTCCCTATCCTACAACATCTACCACTTACTCAGGTGTGTAAGTTTAACCGACCAATATAGAACTAGTCCTTATCCTACAACATCCCCTACTTACTCAGGTGTGTACGTTTAACCGACCAATATAGAACTAGTCCCTATCCTACAACATCTCCCACTTACTCAGGTGTGTACGTTTAACCGACCAATATGGAACTAGTCCCTATCCTACAACATCTCCCACTTACTCAGGTGTGTACGTTTAACCGACCAATATGGAACTAGTCCCTAACCTACAACATCTCCCACTTACTCAGGTGTGTAAGTTTAACCGACCAATATAGAACTAGTCCCTATCCTACAACATCTACCACTTACTCAGGTGTGTAAATTTAACCGACCAATATAGAACTAGTCCCTATCCTACAACATCTCCCACTTACTCAGGTGTGTACGTTTAACCGACCAATATAGAACTAGTCCCTATCCTACAACATCTCCCACTTACTCAGGTGTGTAAGTTTAACCGACCAATATAGAACTAGTCCCTATCCTACAACATCTCCCACTTACTCAGGTGTGTAAGTTTAACCGACCAATATAGAACTAGTCCCTATCCTACAACATCTCCCACTTACTCAGGTGTGTAAGTTTAACCGACCAATATAGAACTAGTCCCTATCCTACAACATCTCCCACTTACTCAGGTGTGTACGTTTAACCGACCAATATAGATCTAGTCCCTATCCTACAACATCTCCCACTTACTCAGGTGTGTAAGTTTAACCGACCAATATAGAACTAGTCCCTATCCTACAACATCTACCACTTACTCAGGTGTGTACGTTTAACCGACCAATATAGAACTAGTCCCTATCCTACAACATCTCCCACTTACTCAGGTGTGTACGTTTAACCGACCAATATAGAACTAGTCCCTATCCTACAACATCTCCCACTTACTCAGGTGTGTACGTTTAACCGACCAATATAGAACTAGTCCCTATCCTACAACATCTACCACTTACTCAGGTGTGTACGTTTAACCGACCAATATAGAACTAGTCCCTATCCTACAACATCTACCACTTACTCAGGTGTCTAAGTTTAACCGACCAATATAGAACTAGTCCCTATCCTACAACATCTCCCACTTACTCAGGTGTGTACGTTTAACCGACCAATATAGAACTAGTCCCTATCCTACAACATCTCCCACTTACTCAGGTGTGTACGTTTAACCGACCAATATAGAACTAGTCCCTATCCTACAACATCTCCCACTTACTCAGGTGTGTACGTTTAACCGACCAATATAGAACTAGTCCCTATCCTACAACATCTCCCACTTACTCAGGTGTGTAAGTTTAACCGACCAATATAGAACTAGTCCCTATCCTACAACATCTCCCACTTACTCAGGTGTGTACGTTTAACCGACCAATATAGAACTAGTCCCTATCCTACAACATCTCCCACTTACTCAGGTGTGTACGTTTAACCGACCAATATAGAACTAGTCCCTATCCTACAACATCTACCACTTACTCAGGTGTGTACGTTTAACCGACCAATATAGAACTAGTCCCTATCCTACAACATCTCCCACTTACTCAGGTGTGTACGTTTAACCGACCAATATAGAACTAGTCCCTATCCTACAACATCTACCACTTACTCAGGTGTGTAAGTTTAACCGACCAATATAGAACTAGTCCCTATCCTACAACATCTACCACTTACTCAGGTGTGTAAGTTTAACCGACCAATATATAACTAGTCCCTATCCTACAACATCTACCACTTACTCAGGTGTGTACGTTTAACCGACCAATATGGAACTAGTCCCTAACCTACAACATCTCCCACTTACTCAGGTGTGTAAGTTTAACCGACCAATATAGAACTAGTCCCTATCCTACAACATCTACCACTTACTCAGGTGTGTAAATTTAACCGACCAATATAGAACTAGTCCCTATCCTACAACATCTCCCACTTACTCAGGTGTGTACGTTTAACCGACCAATATAGAACTAGTCCCTATCCTACAACATCTCCCACTTACTCAGGTGTGTAAGTTTAACCGACCAATATAGAACTAGTCCCTATCCTACAACATCTCCCACTTACTCAGGTGTGTAAGTTTAACCGACCAATATAGAACTAGTCCCTATCCTACAACATCTCCCACTTACTCAGGTGTGTAAGTTTAACCGACCAATATAGAACTAGTCCCTATCCTACAACATCTCCCACTTACTCAGGTGTGTACGTTTAACCGACCAATATAGATCTAGTCCCTATCCTACAACATCTCCCACTTACTCAGGTGTGTAAGTTTAACCGACCAATATAGAACTAGTCCCTATCCTACAACATCTACCACTTACTCAGGTGTGTACGTTTAACCGACCAATATAGAACTAGTCCCTATCCTACAACATCTCCCACTTACTCAGGTGTGTACGTTTAACCGACCAATATAGAACTAGTCCCTATCCTACAACATCTCCCACTTACTCAGGTGTGTACGTTTAACCGACCAATATAGAACTAGTCCCTATCCTACAACATCTACCACTTACTCAGGTGTGTACGTTTAACCGACCAATATAGAACTAGTCCCTATCCTACAACATCTACCACTTACTCAGGTGTCTAAGTTTAACCGACCAATATAGAACTAGTCCCTATCCTACAACATCTCCCACTTACTCAGGTGTGTACGTTTAACCGACCAATATAGAACTAGTCCCTATCCTACAACATCTCCCACTTACTCAGGTGTGTACGTTTAACCGACCATTATAGAACTAGTCCCTATCCTACAACATCTCCCACTTACTCAGGTGTGTACGTTTAACCGACCAATATAGAACTAGTCCCTATCCTACAACATCTCCCACTTACTCAGGTGTGTACGTTTAACCGACCAATATGGAACTAGTCCCTATCCTACAACATCTCCCACTTACTCAGGTGTGTACGTTTAACCGACCAATATGGAACTAGTCCCTATCCTACAACATCTCCCACTTACTCAGGTGTGTAAGTTTAACCGACCAATATAGAACTAGTCCCTATCCTACAACATCTCCCACTTACTCAGGTGTGTACGTTTAACCGACCAATATAGAACTAGTCCCTATCCTACAACATCTCCCACTTACTCAGGTGTGTACGTTTAACCGACCAATATAGAACTAGTCCCTATCCTACAACATCTACCACTTACTCAGGTGTGTAAGTTTAACCGACCAATATAGAACTAGTCCCTATCCTACAACATCTCCCACTTACTCAGGTGTGTACGTTTAACCGACCAATATAGAACTAGTCCCTATCCTACAACATCTACCACTTACTCAGGTGTGTAAGTTTAACCGACCAATATAGAACTAGTCCCTATCCTACAACATCTACCACTTACTCAGGTGTGTAAGTTTAACCGACCAATATATAACTAGTCCCTATCCTACAACATCTACCACTTACTCAGGTGTGTACCTTTAACCGACCAATATAGAACTAGTCCCTATCCTACAACATCTCCCACTTACTCAGGTGTGTAAGTTTAACCGACCAATATAGAACTAGTCCCTATCCTACAACATCTACCACTTACTCAGGTGTGTACGTTTAACCGACCAATATAGAACTAGTCCCTATCCTACAACATCTCCCACTTACTCAGGTGTGTACGTTTAACCGACCAATATAGAACTAGTCCCTATCCTACAACATCTCCCACTTACTCAGGTGTGTACGTTTAACCGACCAATATAGAACTAGTCCCTATCCTACAACATCTACCACTTACTCAGGTGTGTACGTTTAACCGACCAATATAGAACTAGTCCCTATCCTACAACATCTACCACTTACTCAGGTGTCTAAGTTTAACCGACCAATATAGAACTAGTCCCTATCCTACAACATCTCCCACTTACTCAGGTGTGTACGTTTAACCGACCAATATAGAACTAGTCCCTATCCTACAACATCTCCCACTTACTCAGGTGTGTACGTTTAACCGACCATTATAGAACTAGTCCCTATCCTACAACATCTCCCACTTACTCAGGTGTGTACGTTTAACCGACCAATATAGAACTAGTCCCTATCCTACAACATCTCCCACTTACTCAGGTGTGTACGTTTAACCGACCAATATGGAACTAGTCCCTATCCTACAACATCTCCCACTTACTCAGGTGTGTACGTTTAACCGACCAATATGGAACTAGTCCCTATCCTACAACATCTCCCACTTACTCAGGTGTGTAAGTTTAACCGACCAATATAGAACTAGTCCCTATCCTACAACATCTCCCACTTACTCAGGTGTGTACGTTTAACCGACCAATATAGAACTAGTCCCTATCCTACAACATCTCCCACTTACTCAGGTGTGTACGTTTAACCGACCAATATAGAACTAGTCCCTATCCTACAACATCTACCACTTACTCAGGTGTGTACGTTTAACCGACCAATATAGAACTAGTCCCTATCCTACAACATCTCCCACTTACTCAGGTGTGTACGTTTAACCGACCAATATAGAACTAGTCCCTATCCTACAACATCTACCACTTACTCAGGTGTGTAAGTTTAACCGACCAATATAGAACTAGTCCCTATCCTACAACATCTACCACTTACTCAGGTGTGTAAGTTTAACCGACCAATATATAACTAGTCCCTATCCTACAACATCTACCACTTACTCAGGTGTGTACGTTTAACCGACCAATATGGAACTAGTCCCTAACCTACAACATCTCCCACTTACTCAGGTGTGTAAGTTTAACCGACCAATATAGAACTAGTCCCTATCCTACAACATCTACCACTTACTCAGGTGTGTAAATTTAACCGACCAATATAGAACTAGTCCCTATCCTACAACATCTCCCACTTACTCAGGTGTGTACGTTTAACCGACCAATATAGAACTAGTCCCTATCCTACAACATCTCCCACTTACTCAGGTGTGTAAGTTTAACCGACCAATATAGAACTAGTCCCTATCCTACAACATCTCCCACTTACTCAGGTGTGTAAGTTTAACCGACCAATATAGAACTAGTCCCTATCCTACAACATCTCCCACTTACTCAGGTGTGTAAGTTTAACCGACCAATATAGAACTAGTCCCTATCCTACAACATCTCCCACTTACTCAGGTGTGTACGTTTAACCGACCAATATAGATCTAGTCCCTATCCTACAACATCTCCCACTTACTCAGGTGTGTAAGTTTAACCGACCAATATAGAACTAGTCCCTATCCTACAACATCTACCACTTACTCAGGTGTGTACGTTTAACCGACCAATATAGAACTAGTCCCTATCCTACAACATCTCCCACTTACTCAGGTGTGTACGTTTAACCGACCAATATAGAACTAGTCCCTATCCTACAACATCTCCCACTTACTCAGGTGTGTACGTTTAACCGACCAATATAGAACTAGTCCCTATCCTACAACATCTCCCACTTACTCAGGTGTGTACGTTTAACCGACCAATATAGAACTAGTCCCTATCCTACAACATCTCCCACTTACTCAGGTGTGTACGTTTAACCGACCAATATAGAACTAGTCCCTATCCTACAACATCTCCCACTTACTCAGGTGTGTACGTTTAACCGACCAATATGGAACTAGTCCCTATCCTACAACATCTCCCACTTACTCAGGTGTGTACGTTTAACCGACCAATATGGAACTAGTCCCTATCCTACAACATCTCCCACTTACTCAGGTGTGTAAGTTTAACCGACCAATATAGAACTAGTCCCTATCCTACAACATCTCCCACTTACTCAGGTGTGTACGTTTAACCGACCAATATAGAACTAGTCCCTATCCTACAACATCTCCCACTTACTCAGGTGTGTACGTTTAACCGACCAATATAGAACTAGTCCCTATCCTACAACATCTACCACTTACTCAGGTGTGTACGTTTAACCGACCAATATAGAACTAGTCCCTATCCTACAACATCTCCCACTTACTCAGGTGTGTACGTTTAACCGACCAATATAGAACTAGTCCCTATCCTACAACATCTACCACTTACTCAGGTGTGTAAGTTTAACCGACCAATATAGAACTAGTCCCTATCCTACAACATCTACCACTTACTCAGGTGTGTAAGTTTAACCGACCAATATATAACTAGTCCCTATCCTACAACATCTACCACTTACTCAGGTGTGTACGTTTAACCGACCAATATGGAACTAGTCCCTAACCTACAACATCTCCCACTTACTCAGGTGTGTAAGTTTAACCGACCAATATAGAACTAGTCCCTATCCTACAACATCTACCACTTACTCAGGTGTGTAAATTTAACCGACCAATATAGAACTAGTCCCTATCCTACAACATCTCCCACTTACTCAGGTGTGTACGTTTAACCGACCAATATAGAACTAGTCCCTATCCTACAACATCTCCCACTTACTCAGGTGTGTAAGTTTAACCGACCAATATAGAACTAGTCCCTATCCTACAACATCTCCCACTTACTCAGGTGTGTAAGTTTAACCGACCAATATAGAACTAGTCCCTATCCTACAACATCTCCCACTTACTCAGGTGTGTAAGTTTAACCGACCAATATAGAACTAGTCCCTATCCTACAACATCTCCCACTTACTCAGGTGTGTACGTTTAACCGACCAATATAGAACTAGTCCCTATCCTACAACATCTCCCACTTACTCAGGTGTGTAAGTTTAACCGACCAATATAGAACTAGTCCCTATCCTACAACATCTACCACTTACTCAGGTGTGTACGTTTAACCGACCAATATAGAACTAGTCCCTATCCTACAACATCTCCCACTTACTCAGGTGTGTACGTTTAACCGACCAATATAGAACTAGTCCCTATCCTACAACATCTCCCACTTACTCAGGTGTGTACGTTTAACCGACCAATATAGAACTAGTCCCTATCCTACAACATCTACCACTTACTCAGGTGTGTACGTTTAACCGACCAATATAGAACTAGTCCCTATCCTACAACATCTACCACTTACTCAGGTGTCTAAGTTTAACCGACCAATATAGAACTAGTCCCTATCCTACAACATCTCCACTTACTCAGGTGTGTACGTTTAACCGACCAATATAGAACTAGTCCCTATCCTACAACATCTCCCACTTACTCAGGTGTGTACGTTTAACCGACCATTATAGAACTAGTCCCTATCCTACAACATCTCCCACTTACTCAGGTGTGTACGTTTAACCGACCAATATAGAACTAGTCCCTATCCTACAACATCTCCCACTTACTCAGGTGTGTACGTTTAACCGACCAATATAGAACTAGTCCCTATCCTACAACATCTCCCACTTACTCAGGTGTGTACGTTTAACCGACCAATATGGAACTAGTCCCTATCCTACAACATCTCCCACTTACTCAGGTGTGTAAGTTTAACCGACCAATATAGAACTAGTCCCTATCCTACAACATCTCCCACTTACTCAGGTGTGTACGTTTAACCGACCAATATAGAACTAGTCCCTATCCTACAACATCTCCCACTTACTCAGGTGTGTACGTTTAACCGACCAATATAGAACTAGTCCCTATCCTACAACATCTACCACTTACTCAGGTGTGTACGTTTAACCGACCAATATAGAACTAGTCCCTATCCTACAACATCTCCCACTTACTCAGGTGTGTACGTTTAACCGACCAATATAGAACTAGTCCCTATCCTACAACATCTACCACTTACTCAGGTGTGTAAGTTTAACCGACCAATATAGAACTAGTCCCTATCCTACAACATCTACCACTTACTCAGGTGTGTAAGTTTAACCGACCAATATATAACTAGTCCCTATCCTACAACATCTACCACTTACTCAGGTGTGTACCTTTAACCGACCAATATAGAACTAGTCCCTATCCTACAACATCTACCACTTACTCAGGTGTGTAAGTTTAACCGACCAATATAGAACTAGTCCCTATCCTACAACATCTACCACTTACTCAGGTGTGTAAGTTTAACCGACCAATATAGAACTAGTCCCTATCCTACAACATCTACCACTTACTCAGGTGTGTAAGTTTAACCGACCAATATAGAACTAGTCCCTATCCTACAACATCTACCACTTACTCAGGTGTGTACGTTTAACCGACCAATATAGAACTAGTCCCTATCCTACAACATCTCCCACTTACTCAGGTGTGTACGTTTAACCGACCAATATGGAACTAGTCCCTATCCTACAACATCTCCCACTTACTCAGGTGTGTACGTTTAACCGACCAATATGGAACTAGTCCCTATCCTACAACATCTCCCACTTACTCAGGTGTGTAAGTTTAACCGACCAATATAGAACTAGTCCCTATCCTACAACATCTCCCACTTACTCAGGTGTGTACGTTTAACCGACCAATATAGAACTAGTCCCTATCCTACAACATCTCCCACTTACTCAGGTGTGTACGTTTAACCGACCAATATAGAACTAGTCCCTATCCTACAACATCTACCACTTACTCAGGTGTGTAAGTTTAACCGACCAATATAGAACTAGTCCCTATCCTACAACATCTCCCACTTACTCAGGTGTGTACGTTTAACCGACCAATATAGAACTAGTCCCTATCCTACAACATCTCCCACTTACTCAGGTGTGTAAGTTTAACCGACCAATATAGAACTAGTCCCTATCCTACAACATCTACCACTTACTCAGGTGTGTAAGTTTAACCGACCAATATAGAACTAGTCCCTATCCTACAACATCTACCACTTACTCAGGTGTGTACGTTTAACCGACCAATATAGAACTAGTCCCTATCCTACAACATCTACCACTTACTCAGGTGTGTAAGTTTAACCGACCAATATAGAACTAGTCCCTATCCTACAACATCTACCACTTACTCAGGTGTGTAAGTTTAACCGACCAATATAGAACTAGTCCCTATCCTACAACATCTACCACTTACTCAGGTGTAAGTTTAACCGACCAATATAGAACTAGTCCCTATCCTACAACATCTCCCACTTACTCAGGTGTGTACGTTTAACCGACCAATATAACTAGTCCCTATCCTACAACATCTCCCACTTACTCAGGTGTGTAAGTTTAACCGACCAATATAGAACTAGTCCCTATCCTACAACATCTACCACTTACTCAGGTGTGTACGTTTAACCGACCAATATAGAACTAGTCCCTATCCTACAACATCTCCCACTTACTCAGGTGTGTAAGTTTAACCGACCAATATAGAACTAGTCCCTATCCTACAACATCTCCCACTTACTCAGGTGTGTACGTTTAACCGACCAATATAGAACTAGTCCCTATCCTACAACATCTACCACTTACTCAGGTGTGTACGTTTAACCGACCAATATAGAACTAGTCCCTATCCTACAACATCTACCACTTACTCAGGTGTGTAAGTTTAACCGACCAATATAGAACTAGTCCCTATCCTACAACATCTCCCACTTACTCAGGTGTGTACGTTTAACCGACCAATATAGAACTAGTCCCTATCCTACAACATCTCCCACTTACTCAGGTGTGTACGTTTAACCGACCAATATAGAACTAGTCCCTATCCTACAACATCTCCCACTTACTCAGGTGTGTACGTTTAACCGACCAATATAGAACTAGTCCCTATCCTACAACATCTCCCACTTACTCAGGTGTGTACGTTTAACCGACCAATATGGAACTAGTCCCTATCCTACAACATCTCCCACTTACTCAGGTGTACGTTTAACCGACCAATATAGAACTAGTCCCTATCCTACAACATCTCCCACTTACTCAGGTGTGTAAGTTTAACCGACCAATATAGAACTAGTCCCTATCCTACAACATCTCCCACTTACTCAGGTGTGTAAGTTTAACCGACCAATATAGAACTAGTCCCTATCCTACAACATCTCCCACTTACTCAGGTGTGTACGTTTAACCGACCAATATAGAACTAGTCCCTATCCTACAACATCTACCACTTACTCAGGTGTGTACGTTTAACCGACCAATATAGAACTAGTCCCTATCCTACAACATCTCCCACTTACTCAGGTGTGTTTACGTTTAACCGACCAATATAGAACTAGTCCCTATCCTACAACATCTACCACTTACTCAGGTGTGTAAGTTTAACCGACCAATATAGAACTAGTCCCTATCCTACAACATCTACCACTTACTCAGGTGTGTACGTTTAACCGACCAATATAGAACTAGTCCCTATCCTACAACATCTACCACTTACTCAGGTGTGTACCTTTAACCGACCAATATAGAACTAGTCCCTATCCTACAACATCTACCACTTACTCAGGTGTGTAAGTTTAACCGACCAATATAGAACTAGTCCCTATCCTACAACATCTACCACTTACTCAGGTGTGTAAGTTTAACCGACCAATATAGAACTAGTCCCTATCCTACAACATCTACCACTTACTCAGGTGTGTAAGTTTAACCGACCAATATAGAACTAGTCCCTATCCTACAACATCTACCACTTACTCAGGTGTAGTCCCTATCCTACGTTTAACCAGGTGTACGTTTAACAATATAGGAACTAGTCCCTATCCTACAACATCTCCCACTTACTCAGGTGTGTAAGTTTAACCGACCAATATAGAACTAGTCCCTATCCTACAACATCTCCACTTACTCAGGTGTGTACGTTTAACCGACCAATATAGAACTAGTCCCTATCCTACAACATCTCCCACTTACTCAGGTGTGTACGTTTAACCGACCAATATAGAACTAGTCCCTATCCTACAACATCTACCACTTACTCAGGTGTGTACGTTTAACCGACCAATATAGAACTAGTCCCTATCCTACAACATCTCCCACTTACTCAGGTGTGTAAGTTTAACCGACCAATATAGAACTAGTCCCTATCCTACAACATCTACCACTTACTCAGGTGTGTAAGTTTAACCGACCAATATAGAACTAGTCCCTATCCTACAACATCTACCACTTACTCAGGTGTGTAAGTTTAACCGACCAATATAGAACTAGTCCCTATCCTACAACATCTACCACTTACTCAGGTGTGTACGTTTAACCGACCAATATAGAACTAGTCCCTATCCTACAACATCTACCACTTACTCAGGTGTGTAAGTTTAACCGACCAATATAGAACTAGTCCCTATCCTACAACATCTACCACTTACTCAGGTGTGTAAGTTTAACCGACCAATATAGAACTAGTCCCTATCCTACAACATCTACCACTTACTCAGGTGTGTAAGTTTAACCGACCAATATAGAACTAGTCCCTATCCTACAACATCTCCACTTACTCAGGTGTGTAAGTTTAACCGACCAATATAGAACTAGTCCCTATCCTACAACATCTACCACTTACTCAGGTGTGTAAGTTTAACCGACCAATATAGAACTAGTCCCTATCCTACAACATCTACCACTTACTCAGGTGTGTACGTTTAACCGACCAATATAGAACTAGTCCCTATCCTACAACATCTCCCACTTACTCAGGTGTGTAAGTTTAACCGACCAATATAGAACTAGTCCCTATCCTACAACATCTACCACTTACTCAGGTGTGTAAGTTTAACCGACCAATATAGAACTAGTCCCTATCCTACAACATCTACCACTTACTCAGGTGTGTACGTTTAACCGACCAATATAGAACTAGTCCCTATCCTACAACATCTCCCACTTACTCAGGTGTGTAAGTTTAACTAGTCCCTACCAATATAGAACTAGTCCCTATCCTACAACATCTCCCACTTACTCAGGTGTGTAAGTTTAACCGACCAATATAGAACTAGTCCCTATCCTACAACATCTCCCACTTACTCAGGTGTGTACGTTTAACCGACCAATATAGAACTAGTCCCTATCCTACAACATCTCCCACTTACTCAGGTGTGTACGTTTAAACCTACAACATCTCCCACTTACTCAGGTGTGTAAGTTTAACCAATATAGAACTAGTCCCTATCCTACAACATCTACCACTTACTCAGGTGTGTAAGTTTAACCGACCAATATAGAACTAGTCCCTATCCTACAACATCTACCACTTACTCAGGTGTGTACCTTTAACCGACCAATATAGAACTAGTCCCTATCCTACAACATCTCCCACTTACTCAGGTGTGTACGTTTAACCGACCAATATAGAACTAGTCCCTATCCTACAACATCTCCCACTTACTCAGGTGTGTACGTTTAACCGACCAATATAGAACTAGTCCCTATCCTACAACATCTCCCACTTACTCAGGTGTGTACGTTTAACCGACCAATATAGAACTAGTCCCTATCCTACAACATCTACCACTTACTCAGGTGTGTACGTTTAACCGACCAATATAGAACTAGTCCCTATCCTACAACATCTACCACTTACTCAGGTGTGTACGTTTAACCGACCAATATAGAACTAGTCCCTATCCTACAACATCTCCCACTTACTCAGGTGTGTACGTTTAACCGACCAATATAGAACTAGTCCCTATCCTACAACATCTCCCACTTACTCAGGTGTGTACGTTTAACCGACCAATATGGAACTAGTCCCTATCCTACAACATCTCCCACTTACTCAGGTGTGTACGTTTAACCGACCAATATAGAACTAGTCCCTATCCTACAACATCTCCCACTTACTCAGGTGTGTAAGTTTAACCGACCAATATAGAACTAGTCCCTATCCTACAACATCTCCCACTTACTCAGGTGTGTAAGTTTAACCGACCAATATAGAACTAGTCCCTATCCTACAACATCTCCCACTTACTCAGGTGTGTACGTTTAACCGACCAATATAGAACTAGTCCCTATCCTACAACATCTCCCACTTACTCAGGTGTGTACGTTTAACCGACCAATATAGAACTAGTCCCTATCCTACAACATCTACCACTTACTCAGGTGTGTACGTTTAACCGACCAATATAGAACTAGTCCCTATCCTACAACATCTCCCACTTACTCAGGTGTGTAAGTTTAACCGACCAATATAGAACTAGTCCCTATCCTACAACATCTACCACTTACTCAGGTGTGTAAGTTTAACCGACCAATATAGAACTAGTCCCTATCCTACAACATCTACCACTTACTCAGGTGTGTACCTTTAACCGACCAATATAGAACTAGTCCCTATCCTACAACATCTACCACTTACTCAGGTGTGTACCTTTAACCGACCAATATAGAACTAGTCCCTATCCTACAACATCTACCACTTACTCAGGTGTGTAAGTTTAACCGACCAATATAGAACTAGTCCCTATCCTACAACATCTCCCACTTACTCAGGTGTGTACGTTTAACCGACCAATATAGAACTAGTCCCTATCCTACAACATCTCCCACTTACTCAGGTGTGTACGTTTAACCGACCAATATGGAACTAGTCCCTATCCTACAACATCTCCCACTTACTCAGGTGTGTACGTTTAACCGACCAATATGGAACTAGTCCCTATCCTACAACATCTCCCACTTACTCAGGTGTGTAAGTTTAACCGACCAATATAGAACTAGTCCCTATCCTACAACATCTACCACTTACTCAGGTGTGTAAGTTTAACCGACCAATATAGAACTAGTCCCTATCCTACAACATCTACCACTTACTCAGGTGTGTACCTTTAACCGACCAATATAGAACTAGTCCCTATCCTACAACATCTACCACTTACTCAGGTGTGTAAGTTTAACCGACCAATATAGAACTAGTCCCTATCCTACAACATCTACCACTTACTCAGGTGTGTAAGTTTAACCGACCAATATAGAACTAGTCCCTATCCTACAACATCTCCCACTTACTCAGGTGTGTACGTTTAACCGACCAATATGGAACTAGTCCCTATCCTACAACATCTCCCACTTACTCAGGTGTGTACGTTTAACCGACCAATATGGAACTAGCCCCTATCCTACAACATCTCCCACTTACTCAGGTGTGTAAGTTTAACCGACCAATATAGAACTAGTCCCTATCCTACAACATCTCCCACTTACTCAGGTGTGTAAGTTTAACCGACCAATATAGAACTAGTCCCTATCCTTCAAACATCTCCCACTTACTCAGGTGTGTAAGTTTAACCGACCAATATAGAACTAGTCCCTATCCTACAACATCTCCACTTACTCAGGTGTGTAAGTTTAACCGACCAATATAGAACTAGTCCCTATCCTACAACATCTCCCACTTACTCAGGTGTGTACGTTTAACCGACCAATATAGAACTAGTCCCTATCCTACAACATCTCCCACTTACTCAGGTGTGTAAGTTTAACCGACCAATATAGAACTAGTCCCTATCCTACAACATCTACCACTTACTCAGGTGTGTACGTTTAACCGACCAATATAGAACTAGTCCCTATCCTACAACATCTCCCACTTACTCAGGTGTGTACGTTTAACCGACCAATATAGAACTAGTCCCTATCCTACAACATCTCCCACTTACTCAGGTGTGTACGTTTAACCGACCAATATAGAACTAGTCCCTATCCTACAACATCTACCACTTACTCAGGTGTGTACGTTTAACCGACCAATATAGAACTAGTCCCTATCCTACAACATCTACCACTTACTCAGGTGTGTAAGTTTAACCGACCAATATAGAACTAGTCCCTATCCTACAACATCTACCACTTACTCAGGTGTGTAAGTTTAACCGACCAATATAGAACTAGTCCCTATCCTACAACATCTCCCACTTACTCAGGTGTGTACGTTTAACCGACCAATATAGAACTAGTCCCTATCCTACAACATCTCCCACTTACTCAGGTGTGTACGTTTAACCGACCAATATGAACTAGTCCCTATCCTACAACATCTCCCACTTACTCAGGTGTGTACGTTTAACCGACCAATATGGAACTAGTCCCTATCCTACAACATCTCCCACTTACTCAGGTGTGTAAGTTTAACCGACCAATATAGAACTAGTCCCTATCCTACAACATCTACCACTTACTCAGGTGTGTAAGTTTAACCGACCAATATAGAACTAGTCCCTATCCTACAACATCTCCCACTTACTCAGGTGTGTACCTTTAACCGACCAATATAGAACTAGTCCCTATCCTACAACATCTACCACTTACTCAGGTGTGTACCTTTAACCGACCAATATAGAACTAGTCCCTATCCTACAACATCTACCACTTACTCAGGTGTGTAAGTTTAACCGACCAATATAGAACTAGTCCCTATCCTACAACATCTCCCACTTACTCAGGTGTGTACGTTTAACCGACCAATATAGAACTAGTCCCTATCCTACAACATCTCCCACTTACTCAGGTGTGTACGTTTAACCGACCAATATGGAACTAGTCCCTATCCTACAACATCTCCCACTTACTCAGGTGTGTACGTTTAACCGACCAATATGGAACTAGTCCCTATCCTACAACATCTCCCACTTACTCAGGTGTGTAAGTTTAACCGACCAATATAGAACTAGTCCCTATCCTACAACATCTACCACTTACTCAGGTGTGTAAGTTTAACCGACCAATATAGAACTAGTCCCTATCCTACAACATCTACCACTTACTCAGGTGTGTACCTTTAACCGACCAATATAGAACTAGTCCCTATCCTACAACATCTACCACTTACTCAGGTGTGTAAGTTTAACCGACCAATATAGAACTAGTCCCTATCCTACAACATCTACCACTTACTCAGGTGTGTAAGTTTAACCGACCAATATAGAACTAGTCCCTATCCTACAACATCTCCCACTTACTCAGGTGTGTACGTTTAACCGACCAATATGGAACTAGTCCCTATCCTACAACATCTCCCACTTACTCAGGTGTGTACGTTTAACCGACCAATATGGAACTAGTCCCTATCCTACAACATCTCCCACTTACTCAGGTGTGTAAGTTTAACCGACCAATATAGAACTAGTCCCTATCCTACAACATCTACCACTTACTCAGGTGTGTAAGTTTAACCGACCAATATAGAACTAGTCCCTATCCTACAACATCTACCACTTACTCAGGTGTGTACCTTTAACCGACCAATATAGAACTAGTCCCTATCCTACAACATCTACCACTTACTCAGGTGTGTAAGTTTAACCGACCAATATAGAACTAGTCCCTATCCTACAACATCTACCACTTACTCAGGTGTGTAAGTTTAACCGACCAATATAGAACTAGTCCCTATCCTACAACATCTCCACTTACTCAGGTGTGTAAGTTTAACCGACCAATATAGAACTAGTCCCTATCCTACAACATCTACCACTTACTCAGGTGTGTACGTTTAACCGACCAATATAGAACTAGTCCCTATCCTACAACATCTACCACTTACTCAGGTGTGTACGTTTAACCGACCAATATAGAACTAGTCCCTATCCTACAACATCTACCACTTACTCAGGTGTGTAAGTTTAACCGACCAATATAGAACTAGTCCCTATCCTACAACATCTCCCACTTACTCAGGTGTGTAAGTTTAACCGACCAATATAGAACTAGTCCCTATCCTACAACATCTACCACTTACTCAGGTGTGTAAGTTTAACCGACCAATATAGAACTAGTCCCTATCCTACAACATCTACCACTTACTCAGGTGTGTACGTTTAACCGACCAATATAGAACTAGTCCCTATCCTACAACATCTCCCACTTACTCAGGTGTGTACGTTTAACCGACCAATATAGAACTAGTCCCTATCCTACAACATCTCCCACTTACTCAGGTGTGTACGTTTAACCGACCAATATAGAACTAGTCCCTATCCTACAACATCTCCCACTTACTCAGGTGTGTACGTTTAACCGACCAATATAGAACTAGTCCCTATCCTACAACATCTCCCACTTACTCAGGTGTGTAAGTTTAACCGACCAATATAGAACTAGTCCCTATCCTACAACATCTACCACTTACTCAGGTGTGTAAGTTTAACCGACCAATATAGAACTAGTCCCTATCCTACAACATCTACCACTTACTCAGGTGTGTACCTTTAACCGACCAATATAGAACTAGTCCCTATCCTACAACATCTACCACTTACTCAGGTGTGTACCTTTAACCGACCAATATAGAACTAGTCCCTATCCTACAACATCTACCACTTACTCAGGTGTGTAAGTTTAACCGACCAATATAGAACTAGTCCCTATCCTACAACATCTCCCACTTACTCAGGTGTGTACGTTTAACCGACCAATATAGAACTAGTCCCTATCCTACAACATCTCCCACTTACTCAGGTGTGTACGTTTAACCGACCAATATGGAACTAGTCCCTATCCTACAACATCTCCCACTTACTCAGGTGTGTACGTTTAACCGACCAATATGGAACTAGTCCCTATCCTACAACATCTCCCACTTACTCAGGTGTGTAAGTTTAACCGACCAATATAGAACTAGTCCCTATCCTACAACATCTACCACTTACTCAGGTGTGTAAGTTTAACCGACCAATATAGAACTAGTCCCTATCCTACAACATCTACCACTTACTCAGGTGTGTACCTTTAACCGACCAATATAGAACTAGTCCCTATCCTACAACATCTACCACTTACTCAGGTGTGTAAGTTTAACCGACCAATATAGAACTAGTCCCTATCCTACAACATCTACCACTTACTCAGGTGTGTAAGTTTAACCGACCAATATAGAACTAGTCCCTATCCTACAACATCTCCCACTTACTCAGGTGTGTACGTTTAACCGACCAATATGGAACTAGTCCCTATCCTACAACATCTCCCACTTACTCAGGTGTGTACGTTTAACCGACCAATATGGAACTAGTCCCTATCCTACAACATCTCCCACTTACTCAGGTGTGTAAGTTTAACCGACCAATATAGAACTAGTCCCTATCCTACAACATCTCCCACTTACTCAGGTGTGTAAGTTTAACCGACCAATATAGAACTAGTCCCTATCCTACAACATCTACCACTTACTCAGGTGTGTACCTTTAACCGACCAATATAGAACTAGTCCCTATCCTACAACATCTACCACTTACTCAGGTGTGTACCTTTAACCGACCAATATAGAACTAGTCCCTATCCTACAACATCTACCACTTACTCAGGTGTGTAAGTTTAACCGACCAATATAGAACTAGTCCCTATCCTACAACATCTCCACTTACTCAGGTGTGTACGTTTAACCGACCAATATAGAACTAGTCCCTATCCTACAACATCTCCCACTTACTCAGGTGTGTACGTTTAACCGACCAATATGGAACTAGTCCCTATCCTACAACATCTCCCACTTACTCAGGTGTGTACGTTTAACCGACCAATATGGAACTAGTCCCTATCCTACAACATCTCCCACTTACTCAGGTGTGTAAGTTTAACCGACCAATATAGAACTAGTCCCTATCCTACAACATCTACCACTTACTCAGGTGTGTAAGTTTAACCGACCAATATAGAACTAGTCCCTATCCTACAACATCTACCACTTACTCAGGTGTGTACCTTTAACCGACCAATATAGAACTAGTCCCTATCCTACAACATCTACCACTTACTCAGGTGTGTAAGTTTAACCGACCAATATAGAACTAGTCCCTATCCTACAACATCTACCACTTACTCAGGTGTGTAAGTTTAACCGACCAATATAGAACTAGTCCCTATCCTACAACATCTCCACTTACTCAGGTGTGTACGTTTAACCGACCAATATAGAACTAGTCCCTATCCTACAACATCTCCCACTTACTCAGGTGTGTACGTTTAACCGACCAATATAGAACTAGTCCCTATCCTACAACATCTCCCACTTACTCAGGTGTGTAAGTTTAACCGACCAATATAGAACTAGTCCCTATCCTACAACATCTACCACTTACTCAGGTGTGTAAGTTTAACCGACCAATATAGAACTAGTCCCTATCCTACAACATCTACCACTTACTCAGGTGTGTACCTTTAACCGACCAATATAGAACTAGTCCCTATCCTACAACATCTACCACTTACTCAGGTGTGTAAGTTTAACCGACCAATATAGAACTAGTCCCTATCCTACAACATCTACCACTTACTCAGGTGTGTAAGTTTAACCGACCAATATAGAACTAGTCCCTATCCTACAACATCTACCACTTACTCAGGTGTGTAAGTTTAACCGACCAATATAGAACTAGTCCCTATCCTACAACATCTCCCACTTACTCAGGTGTGTAAGTTTAACCGACCAATATAGAACTAGTCCCTATCCTACAACATCTACCACTTACTCAGGTGTGTAAGTTTAACCGACCAATATAGAACTAGTCCCTATCCTACAACATCTACCACTTACTCAGGTGTGTAAGTTTAACCGACCAATATAGAACTAGTCCCTATCCTACAACATCTCCCACTTACTCAGGTGTGTACGTTTAACCGACCAATATAGAACTAGTCCCTATCCTACAACATCTCCCACTTACTCAGGTGTGTACGTTTAACCGACCAATATGGAACTAGTCCCTATCCTACAACATCTCCCACTTACTCAGGTGTGTACGTTTAACCGACCAATATGGAACTAGTCCCTATCCTACAACATCTCCCACTTACTCAGGTGTGTAAGTTTAACCGACCAATATAGAACTAGTCCCTATCCTACAACATCTACCACTTACTCAGGTGTGTAAGTTTAACCGACCAATATAGAACTAGTCCCTATCCTACAACATCTACCACTTACTCAGGTGTGTACCTTTAACCGACCAATATAGAACTAGTCCCTATCCTACAACATCTACCACTTACTCAGGTGTGTACCTTTAACCGACCAATATAGAACTAGTCCCTATCCTACAACATCTACCACTTACTCAGGTGTGTACGTTTAACCGACCAATATAGAACTAGTCCCTATCCTACAACATCTCCCACTTACTCAGGTGTGTACGTTTAACCGACCAATATAGAACTAGTCCCTATCCTACAACATCTCCCACTTACTCAGGTGTGTACGTTTAACCGACCAATATAGAACTAGTCCCTATCCTACAACATCTACCACTTACTCAGGTGTGTACGTTTAACCGACCAATATAGAACTAGTCCCTATCCTACAACATCTACCACTTACTCAGGTGTGTAAGTTTAACCGACCAATATAGAACTAGTCCCTATCCTACAACATCTACCACTTACTCAGGTGTGTAAGTTTAACCGACCAATATAGAACTAGTCCCTATCCTACAACATCTACCACTTACTCAGGTGTGTAAGTTTAACCGACCAATATAGAACTAGTCCCTATCCTACAACATCTACCACTTACTCAGGTGTGTAAGTTTAACCGACCAATATAGAACTAGTCCCTATCCTACAACATCTCCCACTTACTCAGGTGTGTACGTTTAACCGACCAATATAGAACTAGTCCCTATCCTACAACATCTCCCACTTACTCAGGTGTGTACGTTTAACCGACCAATATGGAACTAGTCCCTATCCTACAACATCTCCCACTTACTCAGGTGTGTACGTTTAACCGACCAATATGGAACTAGTCCCTATCCTACAACATCTCCCACTTACTCAGGTGTGTAAGTTTAACCGACCAATATAGAACTAGTCCCTATCCTACAACATCTACCACTTACTCAGGTGTGTAAGTTTAACCGACCAATATAGAACTAGTCCCTATCCTACAACATCTACCACTTACTCAGGTGTGTACCTTTAACCGACCAATATAGAACTAGTCCCTATCCTACAACATCTACCACTTACTCAGGTGTGTACCTTTAACCGACCAATATAGAACTAGTCCCTATCCTACAACATCTACCACTTACTCAGGTGTGTAAGTTTAACCGACCAATATAGAACTAGTCCCTATCCTACAACATCTCCCACTTACTCAGGTGTGTACGTTTAACCGACCAATATAGAACTAGTCCCTATCCTACAACATCTCCCACTTACTCAGGTGTGTACGTTTAACCGACCAATATGGAACTAGTCCCTATCCTACAACATCTCCCACTTACTCAGGTGTGTACGTTTAACCGACCAATATGGAACTAGTCCCTATCCTACAACATCTCCCACTTACTCAGGTGTAAGTTTAACCGACCAATATAGAACTAGTCCCTATCCTACAACATCTACCACTTACTCAGGTGTGTAAGTTTAACCGACCAATATAGAACTAGTCCCTATCCTACAACATCTACCACTTACTCAGGTGTGTACCTTTAACCGACCAATATAGAACTAGTCCCTATCCTACAACATCTACCACTTACTCAGGTGTGTAAGTTTAACCGACCAATATAGAACTAGTCCCTATCCTACAACATCTACCACTTACTCAGGTGTGTAAGTTTAACCGACCAATATAGAACTAGTCCCTATCCTACAACATCTCCCACTTACTCAGGTGTGTACGTTTAACCGACCAATATAGAACTAGTCCCTATCCTACAACATCTCCCACTTACTCAGGTGTGTACGTTTAACCGACCAATATAGAACTAGTCCCTATCCTACAACATCTCCCACTTACTCAGGTGTGTAAGTTTAACCGACCAATATAGAACTAGTCCCTATCCTACAACATCTACCACTTACTCAGGTGTGTAAGTTTAACCGACCAATATAGAACTAGTCCCTATCCTACAACATCTACCACTTACTCAGGTGTGTACCTTTAACCGACCAATATAGAACTAGTCCCTATCCTACAACATCTACCACTTACTCAGGTGTGTAAGTTTAACCGACCAATATAGAACTAGTCCCTATCCTACAACATCTACCACTTACTCAGGTGTGTAAGTTTAACCGACCAATATAGAACTAGTCCCTATCCTACAACATCTACCACTTACTCAGGTGTGTACGTTTAACCGACCAATATAGAACTAGTCCCTATCCTACAACATCTACCACTTACTCAGGTGTGTACGTTTAACCGACCAATATAGAACTAGTCCCTATCCTACAACATCTACCACTTACTCAGGTGTGTACGTTTAACCGACCAATATAGAACTAGTCCCTATCCTACAACATCTACCACTTACTCAGGTGTGTAAGTTTAACCGACCAATATAGAACTAGTCCCTATCCTACAACATCTCCCACTTACTCAGGTGTGTAAGTTTAACCGACCAATATAGAACTAGTCCCTATCCTACAACATCTCCACTTACTCAGGTGTGTAAGTTTAACCGACCAATATAGAACTAGTCCCTATCCTACAACATCTCCCACTTACTCAGGTGTGTAAGTTTAACCGACCAATATAGAACTAGTCCCTATCCTACAACATCTCCCACTTACTCAGGTGTGTAAGTTTAACCGACCAATATAGAACTAGTCCCTATCCTACAACATCTCCCACTTACTCAGGTGTGTAAGTTTAACCGACCAATATAGAACTAGTCCCTATCCTACAACATCTCCCACTTACTCAGGTGTGTACGTTTAACCGACCAATATAGAACTAGTCCCTATCCTACAACATCTCCCACTTACTCAGGTGTGTAAGTTTAACCGACCAATATAGAACTAGTCCCTATCCTACAACATCTACCACTTACTCAGGTGTGTACGTTTAACCGACCAATATAGAACTAGTCCCTATCCTACAACATCTCCCACTTACTCAGGTGTGTACGTTTAACCCCTACCAATATAGAACTAGTCCCTATCCTACAACATCTCCCACTTACTCAGGTGTGTACGTTTAACCGACCAATATAGAACTAGTCCCTATCCTACAACATCTACCACTTACTCAGGTGTGTAAGTTTAACCGACCAATATAGAACTAGTCCCTAT
>NC_088401.1:88000588-88019212 GCF_034236695.1 Oncorhynchus nerka | reverse complement strand
ATAGCCCCCGTGATATGCAACTGTTCAGGGAAGTCAGGAACCAATACACGCAGTCAGTCAGGAAAGCTAAGGCCAGCTTCTTCAGGCAGAAGTTTGCATCCTGTAGCTCCAACTCCAAAAAAGTTCTGGGACACTGTGAAGTCCATGGAGAACAAGAGTACCTCCTCCCAGCTGCCCACTGCACTGAGGCTAGGTAACACGGTCTCCACCGATAAATCCACGATTATCGAAAGCTTCAATAAGCACTTCAACGGCTGGCCATGCCTTCCGCCTGGCTACTCCAACCTCGGCCAACAGCCCGCCCCGCAGCCTCGCCCAAGCCTCTCCAGGTTCTCCTTTACCCAAATCCAGATAGCAGATGTTCTGAAAGAGCTGCAAAACCTAGACCCGTACAAATCAGCTGGGCTTGACAATCTGGACCCTCTATTTCTGAAACTATCTGCCGCCATTGTCGCAACCCCTATTACCAGCCTGTTCAACCTCTCTTTCATATCGTCTGAGATCCCCAAGGATTGAAAGCTGCCGCAGTCATCCCCTCTTCAAAGGGGGAGACACCCTGACCCAAACTGCTATAGACCTATATCCATCCTGCCCTGCCTATCTAAGGTCTTCAAAGCCAAGTCAACAAACAGGTCACTGACCATCTCGAATCCCACCGTACCTTCTCCGCTGTGCAATCTGGTTTCCGAGCCGGTCACGGGTGCACCTCAGCCACGCTCAAGGTACTAAACGATATCATAACCGCCATCGATAAAAGACAGTACTGTGCAGCCGTCTTCATCGACTCCGCCAAGGCTTTCGACTCTGTCAATCACCATATTCTTATCGGCAGACTCAATAGCCTCGGTTTCTCGGATGACTGCCTTGCCTGGTTCACCAATTACTTTGCAGACAGAGTTCAGTGTGTCAAATCGGAGGGCATGCTGTCCGGTCCTCTGGCAGTCTCTATGGGGGTGCCACAGGGTTCACTCGGCCGACTCTTTTCTCTGTATATATCAATGATGTTGCTCTTGCTGCGGGCGATTCCCTGATCCACCTCTACGCAGACGACACCATTCTATATACTTTCGGCCCGTCATTGACACTGTGCTATCTAACCTCCAAACGAGCTTCAATGCCATACAGCACTCCTTCCGTGGCCTCCAACTGCTCTTAAACGCGAGTAAAACCAAATGCATGCTTTTCAACCGACGCTGCCTGCACCCGCATGCCCGACTAGCATCACCACCCTGGATGGTTCCGACCTTGAATATGTGGACATCTATAAGTACCTAGGTGTCTGGCTAGACTGCAAACTCTCCTTCCAGACTCACATCAAACATCTCCAATCGAAAATCAAATCAAGAGTCGGCTTTCTATTCCGCAACAAAGCCTCCTTCACTCACGCCGCCAAGCTTACCCTAGTAAAACTGACTATCCTACCGATCCTCGATTTTGGCGATGTCATCTACAAAATGGCTTCCAACACTCTACTCAGCAAACTGGATGCAGTCTATCATAGTGCCATCCGTTTTGTCACCAAAGCACCTTATACCACCCACCACTGCGACTTGTATGCTCTAGTCGGCTGGCCCTCGCTACATATTCGTCGCCAGACCCACTGGCTCCAGGTCATCTACAAGTCCATGCTAGGTAAAGCTCCGCCTTATCTCAGTTCACTGGTCACGATGGCAACACCCATCCGTAGCACACGCTCCAGCAGGTGTATCTCACTGATCATCCCTAAAGCCAACACCTCATTTGGCCGCCTCTCGTTCCAGTACTCTGCTGCCTGTGACTGGAATGAACTGCAAAAATCGCTGAAGTTGGAGACTTTATCTCCTCACCAACTTCAAACATCAGCTATCCGAGCAGCTAACCGATCGCTGCAGCTGTACATAGTCTATTGGTAAATAGCCCACCCATTTTCACCTACCTCATCCCCATACTGTTTTTATACTGTTTTTTATTTTATTTATTTATTTACCTTTCTGCTCTTTTGCACACCAATATCTCTACCTGTACATGACCATCTGATCATTTATCACCCCAGTGTTAATCTGCAAAATTGTATTATTCGCCTACCTCATGCCTTTTGCACACATTGTATATAGACTGCCCATTTTTTTTTTTCTACTGTGTTATTGACTTGTTAATTGCTTACTCCATGTGTAACTCTGTGTTGTCTGTTCACACTGCTATGCTTTATCTTGGCCAGGTCGCAGTTGCAAATGAGAACTTGTTCTCAACTAGCCTACCTGGTTAAATAAAGGTGAAATAAATGAAATAAATAAAAAATAAAAAATATCTATGGGCCAAACATTGACAACCCCTCTTTTTTCAAAAGAGTCCTTGTCCTGATTCCAGATATCTCCCATACTAACCTGGTCATTGGAGGGGACCTTAACTGTGTGCTAGACCAATATTTGGATAGATCCTCTACCCGGCGAACCCCTACCTCCTATTCAAGCCAATTCTTGAATACCTACATAAAAAATTCAAACTTATTTGATATATGGAGGATCGCTAACCCTACGGGTAGGGAATACTCCTTTTACTCTCATGTTCACAAGGTTTACACTCAAATTGACTACTTTTTGTTGGATGCTAGACTACTCCCCTATACCTGTAATGTGAGGTATCATGATATTATAATCTCGGACCACAGTCCACTCACCTTCTCCCTGAGATTGGGTGACATTGTACCAAACGAGAGGGTCTGGAGGTTGAATCCTCAGCTCCTCACAGAACCAACATTATGTGAATATCTTAAAGACCAAATTAAATTTTTCTTTGATACCAACGACAACACAGAGACCTCCCCAGCATTATTGTGGGAAACACTGTATTGTGGGCTTATCTGAGAGGCTGTATCTCCTTTCAGGCTGCCAGGAGTAGGCAAAACAGAGGAAAACTGGAAGAACTAGAGGGACAAATTCTCTTACTGGATAGGGAGAATGCTAGCCACCCATCTATGGAGAAACATTTAAAAAATTACCTCTTTAAAATTTGAATATAATCAGATTCTCTCAGCTAAAATTGCTAAATCTTTTCTCTATGCCAAGCAAAAATATTTTGAGTTTGGTGACAAACCACACAAATTACTCGCCAGACAACTTCGAAAAAATGTGAGTGACCGAATGATTCACAGGGTTAAATCTGCATCTGGGGAATTACTCTCTTCCCCCAAAGACATCAATGACAGATTCCGGCAGTTTTATGAGACTCTATATACATCTAAAGTGGATCCTAACCCCTTAATTATGCAAACATTTTTGGAGGACTGTAATCTTCCTGCCCTGAACCAGGAAGATTCTAACTTCCTGAATAAGGAAATATCTCTTGATGAAATCCGAGAAACAATTAAATCTCTAAAGAGTGGCAAGACCCCGGGCCCAGATGGATACCCTGGTGAATTCTATAAAACATTCAGCAACATGCTCTCCCCCTATCTGCACAAAATGTTGATTCAGGCCAATGAGGATGGAGCTCTCCCTTCTACTTTGGACGAAGCGTTCATTACAGTTATACATAAGAAGAGTAAAGATCCAGAAGAGGTAGGGTCATACAGACCAATATCTCTCCTTAATATAGACCAAAAGATTTTAGCAAAAACTCTGGCTAACAGGCTTAGCACTTTAATTGGCAAATTGGTCCATTCGGATCAGACCGGCTTTATCCCTAACAGAAACTCATTCTTCAATCTCAGGCGCCTCTTCAATATTATGTATTCTCAGAGGTTACCCAACGTGGACCTTGCCGTCATATCTCTTGACGCCGAAAAGGCCTTTGACCAAGTTGAGTGGTCCTATCTATTCAAGGTCCTACAGAAATTTAATATTGGAGATAGGTTCATAAATTGGATCCAGCTTTTATATAGGAACCCCTGTGCCAGAATACTCACTAACCAATCATTGTCGCCCCGAATTAACCTCAACAGGGGGACAAGGCAGGGTTGTGCGCTGTCGCCTATGCTCTTCGCCCTAATTATCGAACCGCTCGCTCAGACGATTAGATCTCATGCAGCAATACACGGCTATAATACTAAAGATACTCTAAATAAGATCTCCCTATACGCAGATGACATCCTCCTCTATGTAACAGAACCCCAGGCTAGTATCCCAGCTATTCTTGATGTGATCAATTTGTTTGGTACCTTCTCGGGATACAGAATAAATTGGAACAGAGTCAATTAATGCCCATACGGTCGCAAAATACCTCCTGGCTAGAACATCTCCCATTTAAGTTATCTTCAGAAAAATGTACCTACCTAGGAATTGTAGTTACCAAACAATACTCCTTACATACCTTAAGGGAAGATTTCGGCAGTAGCTGTATGGTTAGTGAGAAAGTCCATATTGCAAATGTACGGTCCCTTACTAGACGTCCGAAATCGTTTGTAAAATTCGCGGACGGCGTCGGGCCGAGCGGCAGGGCCGGACCTACCAGGAAGTCATCAAATGAACTTTGTCGGACATTCGGTTTCCGTTTTACAAAAATAATAAGATTTTGGTCATTTTTCCGCTGTCCCGGAAATTCCCACAAGAGGGCATAAGCAATCATATTGCTATTGGACAAAACATCACGATTCACGACGGGGCCTTATCTCGAAAACTGAAAATATTTAGAAGCCGAAACTCGGTGAGCGTAGGGGCGGCATAATGGGCAGTTGGCCCCGAACAAGATGGCGTCTAGGCCTCAACGGTTTTTGAGTTATGGCCATTTATCTGGGATTAAAGGTCCAAAATGAAAATAGAGAAATTATTTTTCCACTTCACGTCAAAGTCAAGGAGCCTCCGGTGTCAATAAAAAAAGAACCAGCCATTTATCTATCGTCATTTAAGAGAAATTGTACAACGACACCTTGGTGATGTTCACGGATAGGTGTTTGTTTTTTATCAACGGTTACAGATCCAGTTGCAGGGTGTTCTTACAAATCTTTTTAAAGTGTGCTGCGGAGCTCTGCGAGATTTCTGTGATTTTCTATGATTTTCTGAAATAACACACACTCACTAAACCCTCCGTAAATAACTCAGTTCTTAACGTAAAGACTTAAAACTCAGGATTCTGTAAAGGCATACCCCAATCATGATATGAGTTTATTTATAGCTTCCTGTGCCAACCAGAAGTGCCTTAAATGGTGTCACAGTGGCAGTTTCCAAGGGTTAAAATGGTCAGATCTTTTCAAAACTTCATATGTGTGATTAGGCAACCCCCATAAACTGTAAGTCAGTCATTTCTCCCAACAGATGTCAAAGAAAAGCTCTCTCTCACACACACACAGAAACACACACACAGCAAGGATGGAGTGACAAAGTGCGGTGCTTAAAGACACACAAAGCCTAAAAAGTGGGTTTGGTGTCAATTGGTATCAGTTTGGTGTCAGAATGACATCTAATTGACTGATGGACACTGACTTGCTAGTTGACTTTTGTACATTAGCAATATGTTTAAACGGAGAGGGACCATCACCAAAATGGCATTCTGAAATCAACACAAAAAATGGCATCCCCATAGTCTCCAGACTGTGCCGAGTTCAACGAGACGCCCCGCTTGACCGTAGCTCGCTCTGAGTGCAGTGACCTTGAAAAAAAGCAGAACCAAAATGAAGCCTGGCCCTAAATGTCATTTGTTTTGGGTGACAGTGAGAGAACTGTTAGGGTGAGAAGCACAATTCAACCTCAGGTACGTTCCTAAGGTCCTCCCGATCCGTGCAAGCCTAACCTTGACCCTGTGGCATTAACCCTTAACAGTTAAAAGAAGGTGTTTACATCAAACAGTTTGCATTGACTTCTCTCCCCACAGGAATACATTGCCTGCACCTCTAAATTCAACCTGAAGCCTATGTGGGTTATGAATGCCTAATGAACCTGTCTTCTATGACAGTCCATCAGACCACTATGAGGTCTACCTGTGTCGATTCTAAGCTTCCTGGAGCAAACGGAAGTGGTTAAATTGACCCAAAAGGTGTTTTGATGTACATAACCTTCAAAGGTGAAAATGACTACATTCAACCCTGTGTAGATCGTAGATCAGTCAATTCTTAACTTAAAGACTTAATACTCAGGATTCTGTAAGTTTCTATGTCAATCAAGACATGTGTTTACTTATAGCTTCCTGTGACAACCGGAAGTGCCTTTAATTGGGTCACACTGTCTGTTTTGAAGGGTTAGAAAAGTCACATCTCTCCAAAACTTCATATGTGTGACTAGGTAACCCTCCTAAACTGTAAATCAGTCATTTCTCCCAGCAGATGTCAAAGAAAAGCTCTCTCACACACACACAGCAAGGATGGAGTCATAAAGTGCGGTGCTCAAAGACACAGAGAGCAGGCAATGGCATAAACATAATCTCTAGGCCGTGCCGAGTTCAACGAGATATCCCGCTTGACCGTAGCTCGCTCGGTCTAAGCGCAGCGACCATTAGAAAAGTAGGCCCAAAATGAAGCCTGCCCCACCACGTCATTTGCTTTTGGGTGACAGTGAGAGAAACGTTAGGGTGAGAAGCACAATTTGACCTCAGGTATGTTCCTAAGGTCCTTCCGATCCGTGCAAGCCTAACCTTGACCGTGTAGCATTAACCCTTAATAGTTAAAAGAAGGTGTTTACTTCAAAGAGTTTGCATTGACTTCTCTCCCCATAGGAATACATTGCCTGCACCCCTAAATTCAACCTGAAGCCTATGTGGGTTATGAATGTCGTATGAACCTGTCTTCGATGACAGTCCATCAAGCCACTACGAGGTCTACCTGTGTTGATTCTAAGCTTCCTGGACCAACCGGAAGTGGTTAAAATCACCCTAAAAGTGTTTTTCCATACCCTGCCTGCAGTTTGATAGACATAGTGCATTCAACCCTGTGTAAATCAGTCAATTCTTAACGTAAGGACTTAAAACTCAGGATTCTGTAAAAGCATACCCCAGTGAGGATATGTGTTGACTTATAGCTTCCTGTGCCAACCGGAAGTGCCATAATTGGTGTCTCTTGGGCTGTTTTGAGGGGTTAAAAAAGTCAGATATTTCCAAAACTTCATATATGTGATTAGGCAACCCCAATGAACTGTAAATCAGTCATTTTTCCCATAAAATTTCAAAGGAAAACTAAATCACACACACACACAGCTTGGAAGGAGGGACCCATTGGGGTGCGTAGAGACATACACTGCCTGCATTAGTTAATCTTGTTGGAACTTTTAAAGAACCGTCAGACCTAGAGTTCCGAAACTTTAGAATCCTGTTCTAGACCTCAGGTCGATAGTGCGTGGTGAGTTACGTGGCTCTAGACGGTTCTCGGACCGAGAAACAGCTTCGTACATTTGCAATGACTTCAATTCATTTTGACCATTACGAAAATGGCGACATTTAGATGTCTCAGAGACACAAGACTAGGTGCATTGCGACCGTCTCGGCCCATATAGACAGACCCCAACGTTTCGGTCCGATAGCTCATTCAAGGACCCCGTAGCAAGTCATAGAAAAAAGTTGATTTTCAGCACCAATTAGGGTTTTGCTCGGTTTTACACCAAATGACCGATCGAGCCGAAACTTGGGATTCGGGGTCGCCTCAGCTAGGCCTACACGTAACATAAGAAATAGACCCGCAGCTAGAACGTAACTATGTGTTTTATGTTTTTTTATGGTTTGAACCGAAGGCGTTGTGAATTTTGGGCCAGCTCTGAAGTATGTGATAGTTGGCTACTAAACGAGTTGGAAAAAGTGGGTTTAGTGTCAGTTTGTATCAGTTTGGTGTCAGAATGATATCTAATTGACTGATGGAAGGTGACTTGCTGGTGACTCTTGTCCATTTGCAATATGTTTAAACAGTGAGGTACCATCACCAAAAGTGACATTCTGAAATCAACCCTAACGAGCCATTGAGATGAACCAGAATCACTGCCCAGCCATCCCGAGTTCATCGGGCCAGTCAATTTCACATTCCTGCAGGATTTTTATAGCATGACAAATTCGTGATGGTACCTGCCCATTGAACCATATTGCAAATGCACAGTGACTTTGCAAAAGTGAGAAAACATAAACAAATGGACATGATGAAATCAACACAACGAGTGATGGAAAGGTACAACTATCACTGCTCGGCCATCCTGTGTTCATCAGGCCAGTCAATTTTGCATTTTTGAGCATGTCAAATTTCATATGGTAAATGCCAATTGAACCATATTGCAAATGCACGTGCACTTGCAATATGATTCAACAGTGAAAAAACATCACCAAATGGACATGATGAAATCAACACAACGAGTGATGGAAAGGTACAACTATCACTGCTCGGCCACCCTGTGTTCATCAGGCCAGTCAATTTTGCATTTTTGAGCATGTCAAATTTCATATGGTAAATGCCCATTGAAACATATTGCAAATGCACGTGCACTTGCAATATGATTCTATAGTGAAAAAACATCACCAAATGGACATGATGAAATCAACACAACGAGTGATGGAAAGGAACAACTATCACTGCCCGGCCATCCTGTGTTCCCATAGCGGACATTAATATCAGAATGACCGGTAAATGCATTCACAACCATATTTTTATTTTTGGGTTACCAGGTGCCTATTTTCAATCACCAGTTGCACAACAATGCGTATCCATCAGAATATTTTAAACAGTCCATAAAGCACTCAGGACTGCCCCCATAGATAGAGGGCCGTAGTAGGGTACTCCCATAACGGGCATGGACAATAGGAGTCCCGGTAAATGCATTTACAACCATATTTTTATTTTTGGGTTACCAGTTGCACAACAATGCACGTGTATTTGCAATATGATTCTATAGTGAAAAAACATCACCAAATGGACATGATGAAATCAACACAACGAGTGATGGAAATGTACAACTATCACTGCTCGGCCATCCTGTGTTCATCAGACCAGTCAATTTTGCATTCCTGCAGGATTTTTATAGCATGACAAAATCGTGATGGTACATGCCCATTGAACCATATTGCAAATGCACAGTGACTTTGCAAAAGTGAGAAAACATAAACAAATGGACATGATGAAATCAACACAACGAGTGATGGAAAGGTTCAACTATCACTGCTCGGCCATCCTGTGTTCATCAGGCCAGTCAATTTAGCATTTTTGAGCATGTCAAATTTCATATGGTAAATGCTCATTGAAACATATTGCAAATGTACGTGCATTTGCAATATGATTCTATAGTGAAAAAAACATCACCAAATGGACATGATGAAATCAACACAACGAGTGATGGAAAGGAACAACTATCACTACCCGGCCATCCCGAGTTCATCAGGCCAGTCAATTTTGCATTTCTGCAGGATTTTTGAGCATGTCAAATTTCTTATGGCATTTGGCCCCCCAAAAAATTCCTTATGCACAAGTTAAAAAAAATAAAAATAAATTATGATAATAAAATACGACTAAAGTATGTTGATACAGTTCTTATACGTGTGTAATTGACACAAAATTCAAAAGAATTTCGAAAAACGGTCCAGAAAGCACTTTTTTAAGGGTGTGTGAAGTTTTTTCCAAAATTTTGACATTTTTGACTTTTGACTTTTGACTTCGTATGAAATCATATTGAAAATGGACAAAACATATTCCTTATGCGCATGTAAAAAAAATATATATATATGATAATAAAATTGGACAAAAGTATATTCATACAGTTCTTACACATGTGTAATTGACCAAAAAATTGAAAGAATTTCAAAAAACGGTCCAGAAAGCACTTTTTTAAGGGTGTGTGAAGTTTTTTCCAAAATTTTGACATTTTTGACTTTTGACTTTTGACTTCGTATGAAATCATATTGAAAATGGACAAAACATATTCCTTATGCGCATGTAAAAAAAAATATATATATATGACAATAAAATTGGACAAAAGTATATTCATACAGTTCTTACACATGTGTAATTGACAAAAAAATCGAAAGAATTTCGAAAAACGGTCCAGAAAGCACTTTTTTAAGGGGTGATACGTTTTTTACAAAAAATTCATTTTTTCAAAATTTTGCTTTTGGACGTTGACTTGGGTTACATATCCAATATGAAAAACCACGGTGGAGCGGATTCGCCACCTGTTGAATTTTTAAAGTGTTACAACTGGCAATTGCCATATGGCATTTGCAATATGCTTTGCATGAATCAACGCCAAATTGGGTGGTATTGGACAATGTGTATATGGTTTGTCCGATGCCAATGACTTGCCATTCATTTTTGTCCAATACAGGGGGGTATTCCCTTACCATTTAAAGAGAATTTCCCCTCTCTGATACAAAAACTCAAAGCAAACATACTATTTTGGAGAACTCTCCCAATTTCTCTGCTCGGAAGAATTAATGCCATTAAAATGGTCTTCCTCCCACAACTGCTCTACCTATATCAGAACATCCCAGTATTCATACCTAAATCCTTTCATAAACAACTGGACTCAATTATCAATCCTTTCATCTGGGATTATAAAACACACAGGATAGGTAAAAAACACCTCTGTAAATCCAAGATGGAAGGAGGATTGTCTCTCCCAAATGTTATATTTTATTACTGGGCCGCTAACCTCCGCATTGTTACGTTTCTGTTGGATGACGTACTCCCGGCACCCAGCTGGCTTAGTATGGAGCGTGAGGAGTGTCACCCCTTCTCTATTGGCGCTGTGATTTTGTCGCCTGTCAATCTGGAGATGTCACTTTATTGTAACAATCCTATAATACATAGCACAGTCCGAATCTGGAAGCAAATTAAAGTCCACTTTGAGCTCAGACCAATGTCATTCATGCTCCCTGTCGCCAGGAATCCCTCCTTTGCCCCTTCTAACCTTGATAACACCTTTGAGCGATGGGGAGAGTTGGGGATAAGTACCATAGGGGATTTATACATAGAAGGGACCTTTGCTTCCTTTGAGCTGCTGAGGGAAATTTATAATCTTCCCAGAAGTAATTTTTTCAGATTACCTACAAATTAGAGACTACGTTAGAAAACACCTCCCAACATTGGGAATGCTAAACCTTCCATGTTTGACGGATGCATAAAAATATGCCCCGCCTCAGATAAACTGATATCGCGTCTATATGATGCTTTTCAATCTGTTAGCACACCTTCTACTGATGCCATCAAGGCAAAATGGGAGGAAGAACTAGGGACTGACATCTCAGTGGCAGACTGGGAAGAGAGCTTGGAGTATACACACATGCTCCATTAATTCCAGACATCGTCTCATACAATTCAAGGTATTACACAGATTACACTATTCCAAAACTAAACTGCATGGGATATTTCCTGACACATCCCCTACATGTGATAAATGTCAGGCTACGCAGGGTACACTACTCCACTGCTTTGCCCTATGCTCTAGCTTGCATGGTTATTGGTGTGGAATTTTTAGGATCCTCTCTGAAGTTTTGGAGACTTCAATAGATCCAGACCCGCTTCTGATAATCCTGGGAGTATCTGAGTCCCTAAACGGATTAACCAACCCCCAAAAACAACTCATCTCGTATGGTCTCATCTCGGCAAAAAAAACTAATCTTGTTGTTTTGGAAAAGGAGGGAAGCGCCCTCTACCAAATTATGGCTCAGTGAATTGGCAAACACTGTACACTTAGAAAGAATTAGATATATTCTGAACAATAAATTATCAACTTTTGATCAAATCTGGCAGCCTTTCCTCTCCTACTTGGACGAGTCGGCGCTGTGAATTTGTACTTATTAACGCACTCTCTATTGTAATATTTTAATCTACCTTTGGGCAGCGTGTGCTGGCCCTACCACCCGAGCAGTTGGGGGGGGGTATGGGATGGGGGAGATAGGGGGACATCTTCCCTCTTTCTTTCTACGTGTCCTTGTTCTGTATGTCGTGTTTTGTATTATTTGTTCTGCACCCAGAACTCTGGGTCTTGTTGTGTGCTCTTTTATGTTTAGATAAGAATTGTACACCTGTCATGTATACCTATACACCATTCTGGTGTGTGTTTAATAAAAATATTTGAAACAGAAAACCTTCCCAGAAGAGTGGAGGCTGTTATAGCAGCAATGTTCCAACATCTAGTGGAAAGCCTTCCCAGAAGAGTGGAGGCTGTTATAGCAGCAATGTTCCAACATCTAGTGGAAAGCCTTCCCAGAAGAGTGGAGGCTGTTATAGCAGCAATGTTCCTACATCTAGTGGAAAGCCTTCCCAGAAGAGTGGAGGCTGTTATAGCAGCAATGTTCCTACATCTAGTGGAAAGCCTTCCCAGAAGAGTGGAGGCTGTTATAGCAGCAATGTTCCTACATCTAGTGGAAAGCCTTCCCAGAAGAGTGGAGGCTGTTATAGCAGCAATGTTCCTACATCTAGTGGAAAGCCTTCCCAGAAGAGTGGAGGCTGTTATAGCAGCAATGTTCCAGCATCTAGTGGAAAGCCTTCCCAGAAGAGTGGAGGCTGTTATTGCAGCAAAGGAGGGACCAACTCCATATTAATGCCTATGATTTTGAAATGAGTGGGTGTCGACATACTTTTAGTCATGTAGTATATTGGATGTGTCCCAAATGGTCCTTTGTCCCCTATATAGTGCACTACTGTTGACTGGAGCCCTATGTGCCCTGGTGTAAAGTAGTGCACTAAGTAGGGAAAAGGGTGCCATTTGGGAAACCGTCTCAGTATCGTGGTCATGTGGGATTCAGACTCAAATATCTGTCTATATGAATGTTGCATAAGGAGGCTACCCTGTGGGGCACACTACACACACTACACACACCACACACACTACACACACTACACACACTATACATAGTACACACACTACACTACACCTACCACACACACACTACACACACACACACACACCACACTACACACACCACACACACACTACACACACTACACACCACACACACACTACACACACCACACACACACTACACACACACACTACACACACACACATCGTGTCTTTGGCTATGCCGGATTAAGTGATATGACATGCTATTCTATAAAATAATTTATCCGTAATTAATATCACCTGATTGAGCTAATCATGTAAATGTAATTAACTAGAGAGTCGGGGCACCACGAAATAATGTTTATAGAGCTGTTATCTTCCGAATAAACTCTTACAGACCTGGTCATCTTTTACATCAATAGCAGTCAATATTAATCGTCACCTTATTTCAATCTCATCTGAAAGTTGTTCATTCTTGGTTATCTTCACGAACCCTGGCAAACAAGTTTCATTATTTATTTACTAAATACCTAACATTGTCCCAGCCATATCCGCGGCAGCAGGAAGAATGAAGTCCTCTACAATAATATGGGGCTTGCCTGTCCTAGCCACTCCTCTACAATAGTATGGGGCTTGCCTGTCCTAGCCACTCCTCTACAATAATATGGGGCTTGCCTGTCCTAGCCACTCCTCCACAATAGTATGGGGCTTGCCTGTCCTAGCCACTCCTCTACAATAATATGGGGCTTGCCTGTCCTAGCCACTCCTCTACAATAGTATGGGGCTTGCCTGTCCTAGCCACTCCTCTACAATAGTATGGGGCTTGCCTGTCCTAGCCACTCCTCTACAATAGTATGGGGCTTGCCTGTCCTAGCCACTCCTCTACAATAGTATGGGGCTTGCCTGTCCTAGCCACTCCTCTACAATAGTATGGGGCTTGTCTGTCCTAGCCACTCCTCTACAATAGTATGGGGCTTGTCTGTCCTAGACAGTCCTCCACTATAGTATGGGGCTTGTCTGTCCTAGCCACTCCTCTACAATAGTATGGGGCTTGTCTGTCCTAGCCACTCCTCTACAATAGTATGGGGCTTGCCTGTCCTAGCCACTCCTCTACAATAGTATGGGGCTTGCCTGTCCTAGCCACTCCTCTACAATAGTATGGGGCTTGTCTGTCCTAGCCCCTCCTCTACAATAGTATGGGGCTTGCCTGTCCTAGCCACTCCTCTACAATAGTATGGGGCTTGTCTGTCCCAGCCACTCCTCTACAATAGTATGGGGCTTGTCTGTCCTAGCCACTCCTCTACAATAGTATGGGGCTTGCCTGTCCTAGCTACTCCTCTACAATAGTATGGGGCTTGTCTGTCCTAGCCACTCCTCTACAATAGTATGGGGCTTGTCTGTCCTAGACAGTCCTCCACAATAGTATGGGGCTTGTCTGTCCTAGCCACTCCTCTACAATAGTATGGGGCTTGTCTGTCCTAGCCACTCCTCTACAATAGTATGGGGCTTGTCTGTCCTAGACAGTCCTCCACAATAGTATGGGGCTTGTCTGTCCTAGCCACTCCTCTACAATAGCATGGGGCTTGTCTGTCCTAGCCACTCCTCTACAATAGTATGGGGCTTGTCTGTCCTAGCCACTCCTCCACAATAGTATGGGGCTTGCCTGTCCTAGCCACTCCTCTACAATAGTATGGGGCTTGCCTGTCCTAGCCACTCCTCTACAATAGTATGGGGCTTGTCTGTCCTAGCCACTCCTCCACAATAGTATGGGGCTTGCCTGTCCTAGCCACTCCTCTACAATAGTATGGGGCTTGTCTGTCCTAGCCACTCCTCTACAATAGTATGGGGCTTGTCTGTCCTAGCCACTCCTCTACAATAGTATGGGGCTTGTCTGTCCTAGCCACTCCTCTACAATAGTATGGGGCTTGTCTGTCCCAGCCACTCCTCTACAATAGTATGGGGCTTGTCTGTCCCAGCCACTCCTCTACAATAGTATGGGGCTTGTCTGCCCTAGCCACTCCTCTACAATAGTATGGGGCTTGTCTGTCCCAGCCACTCCTCTACAATAGTATGGGGCTTGTCTGTCCTAGCCACTCCTCTACAATAGTATGGGGCTTGTCTGTCCTAGCCACTCCTCTACAATAGTATGGGGCTTGCCTGTCCTAGCCACTCCTCTACAATAGTATGGGGCTTGTCTGTCCTAGCCACTCCTCTACAATAGTATGGGGCTTGTCTGTCCTAGCCACTCCTCCACAATAGTATGGGGCTTGTCTGTCCCAGCCACTCCTCTACAATAGTATGTGGCTTGTCTGTCCCAGCCACTCCTCTACAATAGTATGGGGCTTGTCTGCCCTAGCCAGTCCTCCACAATAGTATGGGGCTTGTCTGTCCCAGCCCCTCGGTAGCTCACCATATAAGACGCTTCTAGAACCTTCTTATTAATGTATCTATTGATTTTATAAATGTCTTACTACTCAAAAGTTGTCTTTATTCTCGCTCCAAAAACTCCCGTGGCAAATTTTTCAAATTGTCATGTTTCGTTTCTAAATGTCTGCGCAAGAGTGAAGGTTCCCCGTGAGAGCGTAACGGTTAATGTGATTGGATGAGTAACGGTTAATGTGATTGGATGAGTAACGGTTAATGTGATTGGATGAGTAACTGTTAATGTGATTGGATGAGTAACGGTTAATGTGATTGGATGAGTAACGGTTAATGTGATTGGATGAGTTACAGTTAATGTGATTGGATGAGTAACGGTTAATGTGATTGGATGAGTAACGGTTAATGTGATTGGATGAGTTACAGTTAATGTGATTGGATGAGTTACGGTTAATGTGATTGGATGAGTAACGGTTAATGTGATTGGATGAGTTACGGTTAATGTGATTGGATGAGTAACGGTTAATGTGATTGGATGAGTTACAGTTAATGTGATTGGATGAGTAACGGTTAATGTGATTGGATGAGTAACGGTTAATGTGATTGGATGAGTTACAGTTAATGTGATTGGATGAGTTACGGTTAATGTGATTGGATGAGTAACGGTTAATGTGATTGGATGAGTTACGGTTAATGTGATTGGATGAGTAACGGTTAATATGATTGGATGAGTAACGGTTAATGTGATTGGATGAGTTACGGTTAATGTGATTGGATGAGTTACGGTTAATGTGATTGGATGAGTAACGGTTTATGTGATTGGATGAGTAACGGTTAATGTGATTGGATGAGTAACGGTTAATGTGATTGGATGAGTAACGGTTAATGTGATTGGATGAGTAACGGTTAATGTGATTGGATGAGTAACGGTTAATGTGATTGGATGAGTAACGGTTAATGTGATTGGATGAGTAACGGTTAATGTGATTGGATGAGTAACGGTTAATGTGATTGGATGAGTAACGGTTAATGTGATTGGATGAGTTACGGTTAATGTGATTGGATGAGTTACGGTTAATGTGATTGGATGAGTTACGGTTAATGTGATTGGATGAGTAACGGTTAATGTGATTGGATGAGTAACGGTTAATGTGATTGGATGAGTTACGGTTAATGTGATTGGATGAGTAACGGTTAATGTGATTGGATGTTCATTATTTGACTGGGATACCTGTATTTGACATCATTTCCCTGAACACTAGATGGTTTAATTGTTAAATTGTTTAACTGTTTGAAAATGGGTACAAACAAATATGTAAAAAAATATATTATAATATATAATATAATATATAATATAATATAATATATAATATAATATATATTATAATATATAATATAATATATATTATAATATATATTATAATATATAATATAATATATAATATAATATATAATATAATATATATTATAATATATAATATAATATATAATATAATATATAATATAATATAATACATAATATAATACATAATATAATATATAATATAATACATAATATAATATAATACATAATATAATATATAATATAATATATAATATAATATATAATATAATACATAATATAATATATAATATAATACATAATATAATATATAATATAATACATAATATAATATATAATATAATATATAATATAATATATAATACATAATATAATACATAATATAATATATAATATAATACATAATATAATATATAATATAATACATAATATAATATATAATATAATATATAATATAATATATAATATAATATATAATATAATACATAATATAATACATAATATAATATATAATATAATATATAATACATAATATAATACATAATATAATATATAATATAATACATAATATAATATATAATATAATACATAATATAATATATAATATAATATATAATATAATATATAATATAATATATAATATAATACATAATATAATATATAATATAATACATAATATAATATATAATATAATACATAATATAATATATAATATAATATATAATATAATATATAATATAATATAATATATAATATAATATATAATACATAATATAATACATAATATAATACATAATATAATATATAATATAATACATAATATAATATATAATATAATATATAATACATAATATAATACATAATATAATATATAATATAATACATAATATAATATATAATATAATACATAATATAATATATAATATAATACATAATATAATACATAATATAATATATAATATAATATATAATATAATATATAATATATAATATAATATATAATATAATATATAATACATAATATAATATATAATATATAATACATAATATAATATATAATATAATATATAATATAATATATAATACATAATATAATATATAATATATAATACATAATATAATATATAATATAATATATAATATAATATATAATACATAATATAATACATAATATAATATATAATATAATACATAATATAATATATAATATAATATATAATATAATATATAATATAATATATAATATAGTATATAATACATAATATAATATATAATATAATATATAATATAATATATAATACATAATATAATATATAATATAATACATAATATAATATATAATATAATATATAATATAATACATAATATAATATATAATATAATATATAATATAATATATAATATAATATATAATATAATATATAATACATAATATAATATATAATATATAATACATAATATAATATATAATATAATATATAATATAATATATAATACATAATATAATATATAATATAATACATAATATAATATATAATATAATATATAATATAATATATAATATAATATATAATATAATATATAATACATAATATAATATATAATATATAATACATAATATAATATATAATATAATATATAATATAATATATAATACATAATATAATACATAATATAATATATAATATAATACATAATATAATATATAATATAATATATAATATAATATATAATATAATATATAATATAATATATAATACATAATATAATATATAATATATAATACATAATATAATATATAATATAATATATAATATAATATATAATATATAATATAATATATAATATAATACATAATATAATATATAATATAATATATAATATAATATATAATATAATAAATAATATAATACATAATATAATACATAATATAATATATAATATAATACATAATATAATATATAATATAATATATAATATAATACATAATATAATACATAATATAATATATAATATAATACATAATATAATACATAATATAATATATAATATAATACATAATATAATATATAATATAATATATAATATAATACATAATATAATATATAATATAATATATAATATAATATATAATATAATATATAATATAATATATAATATAATATATAATACATAATATAATATATAATATATAATACATAATATAATATATAATATAATATATAATATATAATACATAATATAATA
>NC_088401.1:87993088-87998088 GCF_034236695.1 Oncorhynchus nerka | reverse complement strand
GTGAAGAGGCGACTCCGGGATGCTGGCCTTCTAGGCAGAGCCATATCTCAGACAGGCCAATAAAAATAAAAGATTAAGATGGGCAAAAGAACACAGACACTAGACAGAGGAAGTCATGACATGCCCTTAGAGGGAATCATAACAGAGAGGTAGTTATGGTGACATGCCCTTAGAGGGCATCATAACAGAGAGGTAGTTATGGTGACATGCCCTTAGAGGGCATCATAGCAGAGAGGTAGTTATGGTGACATGCCCTTAGAGGGCATCATAACAGAGAGGTAGTTATGGTGATATGCCCTTAGAGGGCATCATAACAGAGGTAGTTATGGTGATATGCCCTTAGAGGGCATCATAACAGAGAGGTAGTTATGGTGACATGCCCTTAGAGGGCATCATAACAGAGAGGTAGTTATGGTGACATGCCCTTAGAGGGCATCATAACAGAGAGGTAGTTATGGTGACATGCCCTTAGAGGGCATCATAGCAGAGAGGTAGTTATGGTGACATGCCCTTAGAGGGCATCATAACAGAGAGGTAGTTATGGTGACATGCCCTTAGAGGGCATCATAACAGAGAGGTAGTTATGGTGACATGCCCTTAGAGGGCATCATAGCAGAGAGGTAGTTATGGTGACATGCCCTTAGAGGGCATCATAACAGAGAGGTAGTTATGGTGATATGCCCTTAGAGGGCATCATAACAGAGGTAGTTATGGTGATATGCCCTTAGAGGGCATCATAACAGAGAGGTAGTTATGGTGACATGCCCTTAGAGGGCATCATAACAGAGAGGTAGTTATGGTGACATGCCCTTAGAGGGCATCATAACAGAGAGGTAGTTATGGTGACATGCCCTTAGAGGGCATCATAGCAGAGAGGTAGTTATGGTGACATGCCCTTAGAGGGCATCATAACAGAGAGGTAGTTATGGTGACATGCCCTTAGAGGGCATCATAACAGAGAGGTAGTTATGGTGACATGCCCTTAGAGGGCATCATAACAGAGAGGTAGTTATGGTGATATGCCCTCTCTCTCTCTCTCTCTCTCTCTCTCTCTCTCTATCTCTCTCTCTGCCTATCTTTCTAAAAATGTTAGCTAAACCAAAGTTGTGCAGCTGAGTTCATGTCCTGAATACCTAATAGTTCACAATAGTTCATAAACGTTGCTTTTCTTCTCACTTATCTCATGGACAGAGTGAAAATGGAACAGAGTGAACATAGAACAGTGTGAACATAGAACAGAGTGAACATAGAACAGAGTGAACATAGAACAGAGTGAACATAGAACAGAGTGAAAATGGAACAGAGTGAACATAGAACAGAGTGAACATAGAACAGTGTGAACATAGAACAGAGTGAACATAGAACAGAGTGAACATAGAACAGAGTGAACATAGAACAGAGTGAACATAGAACAGTGTGAACATAGAACAGAGTGAACATAGAACAGAGTGAACATAGAACAGAGTGAACATAGAACAGAGTGAAAATGGAACAGAGTGAACATAGAACAGAGTGAACATAGAACAGAGTGAACATAGAACAGAGTGAACATAGAACAGAGTGAACATAGAACAGAGTGAACATAGAACAGTGTGAACATAGAACAGAGTGAACATAGAACAGTGTGAACATAGAACAGAGTGAACATAGAACAGAGTGAACATAGAACAGTGTGAACATAGAACAGAGTGAACATAGAACAGAGTGAACATAGAACAGAGTGAACATAGAACAGTGTGAACATAGAACAGAGTGAACATAGAACAGAGTAAACATAGAACAGAGTGAACATAGAACAGAGTGAACATAGAACAGAGTGAACATAGAACAGTGTGAACATAGAACAGAGTGAACATAGAACAGTGTGAACATAGAACAGAGTGAAAATGGAACAGAGTGAACATAGAACATAGAACAGTGTGAACATAGAACAGAGTGAACATAGAACAGAGTGAACATAGAACAGAGTGAACATAGAACAGAGTGAAAATAGAACAGAGTGAACATAGAACAGAGTGAACATAGAACAGAGTGAACATAGAACAGAGTGAACATAGAACAGAGTGAAAATAGAACAGAGTGAACATAGAACAGAGTGAACATAGAACAGAGTGAAAATGGAACAGAGTGAACATAGAACAGAGTGAACATAGAACAGAGTGAACATGGAACAGAGTGAACATAGAACAGAGTGAACATAGAACAGAGTGAACATAGAACAGAGTAAACATAGAACAGAGTGAACATAGAACAGCAACAGAGGACGTCTTGTTTACCAGCTGATTGTCAGACATTAACTGTGTCCCAAATGGCACCCTATTCCCAATATAGTACAACAACAGACCCGGGTCAAAGGTAGTGCACCATGAAGGGAATAGGGTGCCATTTGGGATGCCTACAGTGAATGAGTCTCGACGTTCTACATTGCACAAACGGATACAGCGTTAATCATGTCCTCGTCATAAAGAGATAACATCTCTTGAACAGTGGGTAATGTCTGGAGATGGAAACAGACAGAAATATCATCGTGTCGGCCGCCCTCAGGCAAGATCAGATCTGATAAGTTAACGGGGACAATGCCGGGTAAATGAAATGGTGAATCTACATTTATATCACTGTTCTTTCTATTGCCGGAGTAATTTACTCATTTGAAAATGTCTTCACTTAATCAACTCATATCTCCTATTTGCCTCGAGAGTTTTCAGTTGTATCTTATTCAGCTTAGACACAGACACACATAGACACAGAGATACAACCAAAGACTCAAACACACCCACACACATACAGTAATATTCACACACATATAGACACAGACACACCCACACACACACAGTGACTAATTCTTCCATCTATCCATCAATATTGTGCTACTGTTGTATAGACCTGGTTATTATAGATTGGACAGGAACTGTTCTGATGTAGCAGGGAATGAAAACAGACAGGTTTGAATCAATGCCCCTGGACCGAGCTCCCAGTGTTTCATTTGGGATAATTACTTGACTTTAGTGAACTAACACCAACACTTGGCTTTTCTCTTCCTACCAGCATCAGACTGTTCTCCTCCTACCAGCTCTGACTGTTCTCCTCCTACCAGCTCTGACTGTTCTCCTCCTACCAGCTCTGACTGTTCTCCTCCTACCAGCTCTGACTGTTCTCCTCCTACCAGCTCTGACTGTTCTCCTCCTACCAGCATCAGACTGTTCTCCTCCTACCAGCTCTGACTGTTCTCCTCCTACCAGCATCAGACTGTTCTCCTCCTACCAGCTCTGACTGTTCTCCTCCTACCAGCTCTGACTGTTCTCCTCCTACCAGCTCTGACTATTCTCCTTCTACCAGCATCAGACTGTTCTCCTCCTACCAGCTCTGACTGTTCTCCTCCTACCAGCATCAGACTGTTCTCCTCCTACCAGCTCTGACTGTTCTCCTCCTACCAGCTCTGACTGTTCTCCTCCTACCAGCATCAGACTGTTCTCCTCCTACCAGCTCTGACTGTTCTCCTCCTACCAGCTCTGACTGTTCTCCTCCTACCAGCTCTGACTGTTCTCCTCCTACCAGCATCAGACTGTTCTCCTCCTACCAGCTCTGACTGTTCTCCTCCTACCAGCTCTGACTGTTCTCCTCCTACCAGCTCTGACTGTTCTCCTCCTACCAGCATCAGACTGTTCTCCTCCTACCAGCTCTGACTGTTCTCCTCCTACCAGCTCTGACTGTTCTCCTTCTACCAGCTCTGACTGTTCTCCTCCTACCAGCTCTGACTGTTCTCCTCCTACCAGCATCAGACTGTTCTCTTCCTACCAGCATCAGACTGTTCTCCTCCTACCAGCTCTGACTGTTCTCCTCCTACCAGCTCTGACTGTTCTCCTCCTACCAGCTCTGACTGTTCTCCTCCTACCAGCTCTGACTGTTCTCCTCCTACCAGCTCTGACTGTTCTCCTCCTACCAGCATCAGACTGTTCTCCTTCTACCAGCTCTGACTGTTCTCCTCCTACCAGCTCTGACTGTTCTCCTCCTACCAGCTCTGACTGTTCTCCTCCTACCAGCTCTGACTGTTCTCCTCCTACCAGCTCTGACTGTTCTCCTCCTACCAGCTCTGACTGTTCTCCTCCTACCAGCATCTGACTGTTCTCCTCCTACCAGCTCTGACTGTTCTCCTCCTACCAGCTTTGACGTTTCTTCTCCTACCAGCTCTGACTGTTCTCCTCCTACCACCTCTGACTTTTCTCCTTCTACCAGCTCTGACTGTTCTCTTTCTACTAAATCTGACTGTTTTCCTCCTATCAGCTCTGACTGTTCTCCTCCTACCAGCTCTGACGTTTCTCCTCCTACCAGCTCTGACTTTTCAAATCCTACCAGCTCTGACTGTTCTCCTCCTACCAGCTCTGACTTTTCAAATCCTACCAGCTCTGACTGTTCTCCTCCTACCAGCTCTGACTGTTCTCCTCCTACCAGCTCTGACTGTTCTCTACATACCAGCTCTGACTGTTCTCCTCCTACCAGCTCTGACTAATCTCCTACTACCAGCTCTGACTGTTCTCCTCCTACCAGCTCTGACTGTTCTCCTCCTACCAGCTCTGACTGTTCTCTACATACCAGCTCTGACTGTTCTCCTCCTACCAGCTCTGACTGTTCTCCTTCTACCAGCTCTGACTGTTCTCCTCCTAACAGCTCTGACTATTCTCCTTCTACCAGCTCTGACTGTTCTCCTCCTACCAGCTCTGACTGTTCTCCTCCTATCAGCTCTGACTGTTCTCCTCCTACCAGCTCTGACTGTTCTCTACATACCAGCTCTGACTGTTCTCCTCCTACCAGCTCTGACTGTTCTCCTCCTACCAGCTCTGCCTGTTCTCCTTCTACCAGCTCTGACTGTTCTCCTCCTAACAGCTCTGACTATTCTCCTTCTACCAGCTCTGACTGTTCTCCTCCTACCAGCTCTGACTATTCTCCTCCTACCAGCTCTGACTGTTCTCCTCCTACCAGCTCTGACTGTTCTCCTCCTACCA